>NC_088295.1:65016055-65175926 GCF_032854445.1 Liolophura sinensis | reverse complement strand
TTTCCACTCCATTACTTCCTCTCATAAGTTCTCTAGAGAGAGGGTTTCGTAGTGTAGTGGTTATCACGTCTGCTTCACACGCAGAAGGTCGCGAGTTCGAACCTCGCCGAAACCTTTAAGGTATATTTCTTTTATTCTTTTCAAACTTTTTGGGCCTTTGGGTCATGGATTTAGAAGCAACTCTGGCCACGGGTTGTATGTCATATGTGTTCTTCAGTTTAGTATTTGGTGTGCACGCAACGGCATAATATTTTAGAAAAGGAACAGGGATGCTATTGCCATCGTTAAGGCTGCCAAAGGAATTATTAAAACACATATTCATGTTGACTTTTTTCGGCTAGATAGGCCATCTTGTGAGAAAATCTGTTGTATAAACAAAGTCTTCTGTACATTACGCAATGATAAATTAGTGTATTTATTGAAATGAGCGGCTAATGTGCAATTGTTCTATTCACAAAGCAGTCATCTTCTCTGTGATATTTTATTTTAATTAAGACTGCTTTGTGATTTCAAAAGTTTGTGAAAGCCGGTCATGGTTAAATCTTGTGTATTTGATGACAAATTGGGAATAAACTCAACAATTTTACAAAAAAACTCTTGCCACGTTTTGCTTCGTGGTTGCCTCCACGTGGGACACATTGATTTCTCATGACATGGCAAACACTTCTACACAAGTAAGCCATAAACACATATGAAAACCTATTGGTTCTGTGTTGTAGTGGTTATCACGTCTGCTTTACACGCAGAAGGTCGCGAGTTCGAACCTCGCCAGAACCTGTTTTATCTCAATTGAAGTCCTCACGAAGATGTGTTAATGGTCGTACTGGAGATTTTATGTTGGTCAGAGTCACGAAATGAGTTTTTTCACCCCCAAAACGTTATACTTCATTCGTACATGAGATGCCCAATAATATAGAGTTTTCGTCGAAATGGTTCCGTAGTGTAGTGGTTATCACGTCTGCTTAACACGCAGAAGGCCGCGAGTTCGAGCCTCGCCGGAACCTATTGTATGTTTTTCTTCTTTGCCTTTTGGTAGTTTAGTGGTTATCACTTCTGCTTTACACGCAGAAGGTGGCGAGTTCGAACTTCGCAACAACCATTTTTTATTTCAAGCGAAGTTATCACAAAGATGTGTTAACGGCCTTAGTGGCGATTTCCTTTTGGTCAGTTGCACCAAATGAGTTTCTTTCCCCCAAAGTTATACTGTGGAGTACCTAATAATATACCGCCAAATATAATTCCAGCCGAATAAATGTCCAACACTGAATCATATACTACAGTTAGTAGTAATAATGAAGTGAAATCTTTGCCAAGGTGTCGGCAGTTGCGCTAAGAAAGCCCGACGGGCTAGTTACATTTTTGAACCGCACTGAAGGGAAATTATGGTTTAAATGCATACACACTCTGGTGCTATTGCTTGCTGGGTATAAAACAACGTGGGAGTTTATTTGTCTTTGGTTTGATCAGTCTTCGCTATGCAAGTTGAAAGAAAAGTAGACACCAGCACTTGTTGGCTTCTAATGAATGTCGCTCTGATACACACTATCCCATTGGCTGTGTGTTTCCTGTGAATAAATGGGTGAGCTTCTAACAAACTGTGAAGTGTGTACAACAAGACACTGGCCATTTGACAGCTACGGCAATGTGTGCGGTTTCTGACCTGCTACAGAGGGCGATTAAAAAACGGAAAACAATACACAACTTTCTGTGTTGCTTGATAAATAATGAGTGAGTGGCGCGATAATGGTAAATTCATATGTTTTCCCTTGAACCGTTGAAAAGGTAACAGATCCCTTGCCAGGTGTTTAAAAGTGCTCATTATTGATTTAAGTGGGTGCGAAAGTAATCTTCTCACGAAGTCATACTCCATTTTCAATTGTTTTAATCTTTGATCCAGATCACGAGAATTAGCGACACTGCAGGCAACAAAGCGGGATAAAAGCCACCCATGATGATACATGCTTTACGTGCTTGAATCATTAGTAAATCATTAGTAAAATCTTAGTAGAAATTCCGCGAAAGTAAAATTGCAGCGAATAATAAGTATTTTACAGTAGATCCATTCGTGCATGAGATGCCATAAAACATAGATCATATACCGCAATAGTTCCGTATTGTAGTGGTTATCACGTATGCTTAACACGCAAAAGGTGGCGAAGGTCTGTAAAAAATGTTCTTCTTTGCCTTTTCTCATGTTTTGCTCTAGAGAATAGATTCTTCATCACGTATTGAGAAATTCAGGCTGTGTGTGGATTTAGCCGATCATGTTTCTTGTCTTGTCTTCATGTTAAGTTTGTAATTGTACACAACAAGTATCGATTTCCACTCCATTACTTCCTCTCATAAGTTCTCTAGAGAGAGGGTTTCGTAGTGTAGTGGTTATCACGTCTGCTTCACACGCAGAAGGTCGCGAGTTCGAACCTCGCCGAAACCTGTAAGGTATATTTCTTTAATTCTTTTCAAACTTCTTGGGCCTTTGGGTCATGGATTTAGAAGCAACTCTGGCCACGGGTTGTATGTCATATGTGTTCTTCAGTTTAGTATTTGATATGCACGCAACGGCATAATATTTTAGAAAAGGAACAGGGATGCTGTTGCCATCGTTAAGGCTGCAAAGGAATTATTAAAACACGTATTCATGTTGACTTTTTTCGGCTAGATAGGCCATCTTGTGAGAAAATCTGTTGTATAAACAAAGTCTTCTGTACATTACGCAATGATAAATTAGTGTATTTATTGAAATGAGCGGCTAATGTTCAATTGTTCTATTCACAAACAGTCATCTTCTCTGTGATATTTTATTTTAATGAAGACTGCTTTGTGATTTTAAAAGTTTGTGAAAGCCGGTCATGGTTAAATCTTGTGTATTTGATGACAAATTGGAATAAACTCAACAATTTCAAAAAAAACTCTTTCCACGTTTTGCTTGTGGCCTCCACGTGGGACATATTGATTTCTCATGACATGACAAACACTTCTACACAAGTAAGCCATAAACACATATGAAAACCTATTGATATGGTGTAGTGGTTATCACGTCTGCTTTACACGCAGGAAGGTCGCGAGTTCGAACCTCGCCAGAACCTGTTTTATCTCAATTGAAGTCCTCACGAAGATGTGTTAATGGTCGTACTGGAGATTCTATCTTGGTCAGAGTCACGAAATGAGTTTTCGCGAGTTCGAACCTCGCCAGAACCTGTTTTATCTCAATTGAAGTCCTCACGAAGATGTGTTAATGGTCGTACTGGAGATTCTATCTTGGTCAGAGTCACGAAATGAGTTTTTTCACCCCCAAAACGTTATACTTCATTCGTGCATGGAGATGCCCAATAATATAGAGTTTTCGTCGAAATGGTTCCGTAGTGTAGTGGTTATCACGTCTGCTTAACACGCAGAAGGCCGCGAGTTCGAGCCTCGCCGGAACGTATTGTATGTTTTTTTTATTTTTTTGTATTTGTCTTTGGTTTGATCAGTCTTCGCTATGCAAGTTGAAAGAAAAGTAGACGCCAGCACTTGTTGGCTTCTAATGAATGTCGCTCTGATACACACTATCCCATTGGCTGTGTGTTTCCTGTGTTTAAATGGGTGAGCTTCTAACAAACTGTGAAGTGTGTACAACAAGACAATGGCCATTTGACAGCTACGGCAATGTGTGCGGTTTCTGACCTGCTACAGAGGGCGATAAAACGGAAAACAATACACAACTTTCTGTGTTGCTTGATAAATAATGAGTGAGTGGCGCCGATAATGGTAAATTCATATGTTTTCCCTTGAACCGTTGAAAAGGTGACAGATCCCTTTGCCAGGTGTTTAAAAGTGCTCATTATTGATTTAAGTGGGTGCGAAAGTAATCTTCTCACGAAGTCATAATCCATTTTCAATTGTTTTAATCTTTGATCCAGATCACGAGAATTAGCGACACTGCAGGCAACAAAGCGGGATAAAAGCCACCCATGATGATACATGCTTTACGTGTTTGAATCATTTCGGCCATATTATATCTTGGAAAATGTTAAGACTTTCACATCCGTTTTTATTTTCTAAGTATTCTCTTAGATACGCGAAAATTAATTCTCGCGGACAAATCTTAGTAGAAAATTCGCGAAAGTAAAATTGCAGCGAATAATAAGTATTTTACAGTAGATCATTCGTGCATGAGATGCCAAAAAACATAGATCATATACCGCAATAGTTCCGTATTGTAGTGGTTATCACGTATGCTTAACACGCAAAAGGTGGCGAAGGTATGTAAAAAATGTTCTTCTTTGCCTTTTCTCATGTTTTGCTCTAGAGAATAGATTCTTCATCACGTATTGAGAAATTCAGGCTGTGTGTGGATTTAGCCGATCATGTTTCTTGTCTTGTCTTCATGTTTGTAATTGTACACAACAAGTATCGATTTCCACTCCATTACTTCCTCTCATAAGTTCTCTAGAGAGAGGGTTTCGTAGTGTAGTGGTTATCACGTCTGCTTCACACGCAGAAGGTCGCGAGTTCGAACCTCGCCGAAACCTTTAAGGTATATTTCTTTTATTCTTTTCAAACTTTTTGGGCCTTTGGGTCATGGATTTAGAAGCAACTCTGGCCACGGGTTGTATGTCATATGTGTTCTTCAGTTTAGTATTTGGTGTGCACGCAACGGCATAATATTTTAGAAAAGGAACAGGGATGCTATTGCCATCGTTAAGGCTGCCAAAGGAATTATTAAAACACATATTCATGTTGACTTTTTTTCGGCTAGATAGGCCATCTTGTGAGAAAATCTGTTGTATAAACAAAGTCTTCTGTACATTACGCAATGATAAATTAGTGTATTTATTGAAATGAGCGGCTAATGTGCAATTGTTCTATTCACAAAGCAGTCATCTTCTCTGTGATATTTTATTTTAATTAAGACTGCTTTGTGATTTCAAAAGTTTGTGAAAGCCGGTCATGGTTAAATCTTGTGTATTTGATGACAAATTGGGAATAAACTCAACAATTTTCAAAAAAAACTCTTGCCACGTTTTGCTTCGTGGTTGCCTCCACGTGGGACACATTGATTTCTCATGACATGGCAAACACTTCTACACAAGTAAGCCATAAACACATATGAAAACCTATTGGTTCTGTGTTGTAGTGGTTATCACGTCTGCTTTACACGCAGAAGGTCGCGAGTTCGAACCTCGCCAGAACCTGTTTTATCTCAATTGAAGTCCTCACGAAGATGTGTTAATGGTCGTACTGGAGATTTTATGTTGGTCAGAGTCACGAAATGAGTTTTTTCACCCCCAAAACGTTATACTTCATTCGTACATGAGATGCCCAATAATATAGAGTTTTCGTCGAAATGGTTCCGTAGTGTAGTGGTTATCACGTCTGCTTAACACGCAGAAGGCCGCGAGTTCGAGCCTCGCCGGAACCTATTGTATGTTTTTCTTCTTTGCCTTTTGGTAGTTTAGTGGTTATCACTTCTGCTTTACACGCAGAAGGTGGCGAGTTCGAACTTCGCAACAACCATTTTTTATTTCAAGCGAAGTTATCACAAAGATGTGTTAACGGCCTTAGTGGCGATTTCCTTTTGGTCAGTTGCACCAAATGAGTTTCTTTCCCCCAAAGTTATACTGTGGAGTACCTAATAATATACCGCCAAATATAATTCCAGCCGAATAAATGTCCAACACTGAATCATATACTACAGTTAGTAGTAATAATGAAGTGAAATCTTTGCCAAGGTGTCGGCAGTTGCGCTAAGAAAGCCCGACGGGCTAGTTACATTTTTGAACCGCACTGAAGGGAAATTATGGTTTAAATGCATACACACTCTGGTGCTATTGCTTGCTGGGTATAAAACAACGTGGGAGTTTATTTGTCTTTGGTTTGATCAGTCTTCGCTATGCAAGTTGAAAGAAAAGTAGACACCAGCACTTGTTGGCTTCTAATGAATGTCGCTCTGATACACACTATCCCATTGGCTGTGTGTTTCCTGTGATTAAATGGGTGAGCTTCTAACAAACTGTGAAGTGTGTACAACAAGACACTGGCCATTTGACAGCTACGGCAATGTGTGCGGTTTCTGACCTGCTACAGAGGGCGATAAAAACGGAAAACAATACACAACTTTCTGTGTTGCTTGATAAATAATGAGTGAGTGGCGCCGATAATGGTAAATTCATATGTTTTCCCTTGAACCGTTGAAAAGGTAACAGATCCCTTTGCCAGGTGTTTAAAAGTGCTCATTATTGATTTAAGTGGGTGCGAAAGTAATCTTCTCACGAAGTCATACTCCATTTTCAATTGTTTTAATCTTTGATCCAGATCACGAGAATTAGCGACACTGCAGGCAACAAAGCGGGATAAAAGCCACCCATGATGATACATGCTTTACGTGCTTGAATCATTAGTAAATCATTAGTAAAATCTTAGTAGAAATTCCGCGAAAGTAAAATTGCAGCGAATAATAAGTATTTTACAGTAGATCATTCGTGCATGAGATGCCATAAAACATAGATCATATACCGCAATAGTTCCGTATTGTAGTGGTTATCACGTATGCTTAACACGCAAAAGGTGGCGAAGGTCTGTAAAAAATGTTCTTCTTTGCCTTTTCTCATGTTTTGCTCTAGAGAATAGATTCTTCATCACGTATTGAGAAATTCAGGCTGTGTGTGGATTTAGCCGATCATGTTTCTTGTCTTGTCTTCATGTTAAGTTTGTAATTGTACACAACAAGTATCGATTTCCACTCCATTACTTCCTCTCATAAGTTCTCTAGAGAGAGGGTTTCGTAGTGTAGTGGTTATCACGTCTGCTTCACACGCAGAAGGTCGCGAGTTCGAACCTCGCCGAAACCTGTAAGGTATATTTCTTTAATTCTTTTCAAACTTCTTGGGCCTTTGGGTCATGGATTTAGAAGCAACTCTGGCCACGGGTTGTATGTCATATGTGTTCTTCAGTTTAGTATTTGATATGCACGCAACGGCATAATATTTTAGAAAAGGAACAGGGATGCTGTTGCCATCGTTAAGGCTGCCAAAGGAATTATTAAAACACGTATTCATGTTGACTTTTTTCGGCTAGATAGGCCATCTTGTGAGAAAATCTGTTGTATAAACAAAGTCTTCTGTACATTACGCAATGATAAATTAGTGTATTTATTGAAATGAGCGGCTAATGTGCAATTGTTCTATTCACAAACAGTCATCTTCTCTGTGATATTTTATTTTAATGAAGACTGCTTTGTGATTTTAAAAGTTTGTGAAAGCCGGTCATGGTTAAATCTTGTGTATTTGATGACAAATTGGGAATAAACTCAACAATTTTCAAAAAAAACTCTTTCCACGTTTTGCTTGTGGCCTCCACGTGGGACATATTGATTTCTCATGACATGACAAACACTTCTACACAAGTAAGCCATAAACACATATGAAAACCTATTGATATGGTGTAGTGGTTATCACGTCTGCTTTACACGCAGAAGGTCGCGAGTTCGAACCTCGCCAGAACCTGTTTTATCTCAATTGAAGTCCTCACGAAGATGTGTTAATGGTCGTACTGGAGATTCTATCTTGGTCAGAGTCACGAAATGAGTTTTCGCGAGTTCGAACCTCGCCAGAACCTGTTTTATCTCAATTGAAGTCCTCACGAAGATGTGTTAATGGTCGTACTGGAGATTCTATCTTGGTCAGAGTCACGAAATGAGTTTTTTCACCCCCAAAACGTTATACTTCATTCGTGCATGAGATGCCCAATAATATAGAGTTTTCGTCGAAATGGTTCCGTAGTGTAGTGGTTATCACGTCTGCTTAACACGCAGAAGGCCGCGAGTTCGAGCCTCGCCGGAACCTATTGTATGTTTTTTTTATTTTTTGTATTTGTCTTTGGTTTGATCAGTCTTCGCTATGCAAGTTGAAAGAAAAGTAGACGCCAGCACTTGTTGGCTTCTAATGAATGTCGCTCTGATACACACTATCCCATTGGCTGTGTGTTTCCTGTGTTTAAATGGGTGAGCTTCTAACAACTGTGAAGTGTGTACAACAAGACAATGGCCATTTGACAGCTACGGCAATGTGTGCGGTTTCTGACCTGCTACAGAGGGCGATAAAAAACGGAAAACAATACACAACTTTCTGTGTTGCTTGATAAATAATGAGTGAGTGGCGCCGATAATGGTAAATTCATATGTTTTCCCTTGAACCGTTGAAAAGGTGACAGATCCCTTTGCCAGGTGTTTAAAAGTGCTCATTATTGATTTAAGTGGGTGCGAAAGTAATCTTCTCACGAAGTCATAATCCATTTTCAATTGTTTTAATCTTTGATCCAGATCACGAGAATTAGCGACACTGGCAGGCAACAAAGCGGGATAAAAGCCACCCATGATGATACATGCTTTACGTGTTTGAATCATTTCGGCATATTATATCTTGGAAAATGTTAAGACTTTCACATCCGTTTTTATTTTCTAAGTATTCTCTTAGATACGCGAAAATTAATTCTCGCGGACAAATCTTAGTAGAAAATTCGCGAAAGTAAAATTGCAGCGAATAATAAGTATTTTACAGTAGATCATTCGTGCATGAGATGCCAAAAAACATAGATCATATACCGCAATAGTTCCGTATTGTAGTGGTTATCACGTATGCTTAACACGCAAAAGGTGGCGAAGGTATGTAAAAAATGTTCTTCTTTGCCTTTTCTCATGTTTTGCTCTAGAGAATAGATTCTTCATCACGTATTGAGAAATTCAGGCTGTGTGTGGATTTAGCCGATCATGTTTCTTGTCTTGTCTTCATGTTTGTAATTGTACACAACAAGTATCGATTTCCACTCCATTACTTCCTCTCATAAGTTCTCTAGAGAGAGGGTTTCGTAGTGTAGTGGTTATCACGTCTGCTTCACGCGCAGAAGGTCGCGAGTTCGAACCTCGCCGAAACCTTTAAGGTATATTTCTTTTATTCTTTTCAAACTTTTTGGGCCTTTGGGTCATGGATTTAGAAGCAACTCTGGCCACGGGTTGTATGTCATATGTGTTCTTCAGTTTAGTATTTGGTGTGCACGCAACGGCATAATATTTTAGAAAAGGAACAGGGATGCTATTGCCATCGTTAAGGCTGCCAAAGGAATTATTAAAACACATATTCATGTTGACTTTTTTCGGCTAGATAGGCCATCTTGTGAGAAAATCTGTTGTATAAACAAAGTCTTCTGTACATTACGCAATGATAAATTAGTGTATTTATTGAAATGAGCGGCTAATGTGCAATTGTTCTATTCACAAAGCAGTCATCTTCTCTGTGATATTTTATTTTAATTAAGACTGCTTTGTGATTTCAAAAGTTTGTGAAAGCCGGTCATGGTTAAATCTTGTGTATTTGATGACAAATTGGGAATAAACTCAACAATTTTCAAAAAAAACTCTTGCCACGTTTTGCTTCGTGGTTGCCTCCACGTGGGACACATTGATTTCTCATGACATGGCAAACACTTCTACACAAGTAAGCCATAAACACATACGAAAACCTATTGGTTCTGTGGTGTAGTGGTTATCACGTCTGCTTTACACGCAGAAGGTCGCGAGTTCGAACCTCGCCAGAACCTGTTTTTATCTCAATTGAAGTCCTCACGAAGATGTGTTAATGGTCGTACTGGAGATTTTATCTTGGTCAGAGTCACGAAATGAGTTTTTTTCACCCCCAAAACGTTATACTTCATTCGTGCATGAGATGCCCAATAATATAGAGTTTTCGTCGAAATGGTTCCGTAGTGTAGTGGTTATCACGTCTGCTTAACACGCAGAAGGCCGCGAGTTCGAGCTTCGCCGGAACCTATTGTATGTTTTTCTTCTTTGCCTTTTGGTAGTTTAGTGGTTATCACTTCTGCTTTACACGCAGAAGGTGGCGAGTTCGAACTTCGCCACAACCTTTTTTATCTCAAGCGAAGTTATCACAAAGATGTGTTAACGGCCTTAGTGGCGATTTCCTTTTGGTCAGTTGCACCAAATGAGTTTCTTTCCCCCAAAGTTATACTGTGGAGTACCTAATAATATACCGCCAAAAATAATTCCAGCCGAATAAATGTCCAACACTGAATCATATACTACAGTTAGTAGTAATAATGAAGTGAAATCTTTGCCAAGGTGTCGGCAGTTGCGCTAAGAAAGCCCGACGGGCTAGTTACATTTTTGAACCGTACTGAAGGGAAATTATGGTTTAAATGCATACACACTCTGGTGCTATTGCTTGCTGGGTATAAAACAACGTGGGAGTTTATTTGTCTTTGGTTTGATCAGTCTTCGCTATGCAAGTTGAAAGAAAAGTAGACACCAGCACTTGTTGGCTTCTAATGAATGTCGCTCTGATACACACTATCCCATTGGCTGTGTGTTTCCTGTGATTAAATGGGTGAGCTTCTAACAAACTGTGAAGTGTGTACAACAAGACAATGGCCATTTGACAGCTACGGCAATGTGTGCGGTTTCTGACCTGCTACAGAGGGCGATAAAAACGGAAAACAATACACAACTTTCTGTGTTGCTTGATAAATAATGAGTGAGTGGCGCCGATAATGGTAAATTCATATGTTTTCCCTTGAACCGTTGAAAAGGTGACAGATCCCTTTGCCAGGTGTTTAAAAGTGCTCATTATTGATTTCAGTGGGTGCGAAAGTAATCTTCTCACGAAGTCATACTCCATTTTCAATTGTTTTAATCTTTGATCCAGATCACGAGAATTAGCGACACTGCAGGCAACAAAGCGGGATAAAAGCCACCCATGATGATACATGCTTTACGTGCTTGAATCATTTCGGCCATATTATATCTTGGAAAATGTTAAGACTTTCACATCCGTTTTTATTTTCTAAGTATTCTCTTACATACGCGAAAATTAATTCTCGCGGACAAATCTTAGTAGAAAATTCGCGAAAGTAAAATTGCAGCGAATAATAAGTATTTTACAGTAGATCATTCGTGCATGAGATGCCAAAAAACATAGATCATATACCGCAATAGTTCCGTATTGTAGTGGTTATCACGTATGCTTAACACGCAAAAGGTGGCGAAGGTCTGTAAAAAATGTTCTTCTTTGCCTTTTCTCATGTTTTGCTCAAGAGAATAGATTCTTCATCACGTATTGAGAAATTCAGGCTGTGTGTGGATTTAGCCGATTATGTTTCTTGTCTTGTCTTCATGTTAAGTTTGTAATTGTACACAACAAGTATCGATTTCCACTCCATTACTTCCTCTCATAAGTTCTCTAGAGAGAGGGTTTCGTAGTGTAGTGGTTATCACGTCTGCTTCACACGCAGAAGGTCGCGAGTTCGAACCTCGCCGAAACCTGTAAGGTATATTTCTTTAATTCTTTTCAAACTTCTTGGGCCTTTGGGTCATGGATTTAGAAGCACCTCTGGCCTCGGGTTGTATGTCATATGTGTTCTTCAGTTTAGTATTTGGTGTGCACGCAACGGCATAATATTTTAGAAAAGGAACAGGGATGCTGTTGCCATCGTTAAGGCTGCCAAAGGAATTATTAAAACACATATTCATGTTGACTTTTTTCGGCTAGATAGGCCATCTTGTGAGAAAATCTGTTGTGTAAAAAAGTCTTCTGTACATTACGCAATGATAAATTAGTGTATTTATTGAAATGAGCGGCTAATGTGCAATTGTTCTATTCACAAAGCAGTCATCTTCTCTGTGATATTTTATTTTAATTAAGACTGCTTTGTGATTTCAAAAGTTTGTGAAAGCCGGTCATGGTTAAATCTTGTGTATTTGATGACAAATTGGGAATAAACTCAACAATTTTCAAAAAAAAACTCTTGCCACGTTTTGCTTGTGGCCTCCACGTGGGACATATTGATTTCTCATGACATGGCAAACACTTCTACACAAGTAAGCCATAAACACATACGAAAACCTATTGGTTCTGTGGTGTAGTGGTTATCACGTCTGCTTTACACGCAGAAGGTCGCGAGTTCGAACCTCGCCAGAACCTGTTTTATCTCAATTGAAGTCCTCACGAAGATGTGTTAATGGTCGTACTGGAGATTTTATCTTGGTCAGAGTGACGAAATGAGTTTTTTTCACCCCCAAAACGTTATACTTCATTCGTGCATGAGATGCCCAATAATATAGAGTTTTCGTCGAAATGGTTCCGTAGTGTAGTGGTTATCACGTCTGCTTAACACGCAGAAGGCCGCGAGTTCGAGCTTCGCCGGAACCTATTGTATGTTTTTCTTCTTTGCCTTTTGGTAGTTAAGTGGTTATCACTTCTGCTTTACACGCAGAAGGTGGCGAGTTCGAACTTCGCCACAACCTTTTTTATCTCAAGCGAAGTTATCACAAAGATGTGTTAACGGCCTTAGTGGCGATTTCCTTTTGGTCAGTTGCACCAAATGAGTTTCTTTCCCCCAAAGTTATACTGTGGAGTACCTAATAATATACCGCCAAAAATAATTCCAGCCGAATAAATGTCCAACACTGAATCATATACTACAGTTAGTAGTAATAATGAAGTGAAATCTTTGCCAAGGTGTCGGCAGTTGCGCTAAGAAAGCCCGACGGGCTAGTTACATTTTTGAACCGCACTGAAGGGAAATTATGGTTTAAATGCATACACACTCTGGTGCTATTGCTTGCTGGGTATAAAACAACGTGGGAGTTTATTTGTCTTTGGTTTGATCAGTCTTCGCTATGCAAGTTGAAAGAAAAGTAGACACCAGCACTTGTTGGCTTCTAATGAATGTCGCTCTGATACACACTATCCCATTGGCTGTGTGTTTCCTGTGATTAAATGGGTGAGCTTCTAACAAACTGTGAAGTGTGTACAACAAGACAATGGCCATTTGACAGCTACGGCAATGTGTGCGGTTTCTGACCTGCTACAGAGGGCGATAAAAACGGAAAACAATACACAACTTTCTGTGTTGCTTGATAAATAATGAGTGAGTGGCGCCGATAATGGTAAATTCATGTTTTCCCTTGAACCGTTGAAAAGGTGACAGATCCCTTTGCCAGGTGTTTAAAAGTGCTCATTATTGATTTAAGTGGGTGCGAAAGTAATCTTCTCACGAAGTCATAATCCATTTTCAATTGTTTTAATCTTTGATCCAGATCACGAGAATTAGCGACACTGCAGGCAACAAAGCGGGATAAAAGCCACCCATGATGATACATGCTTTACGTGCTTGAATCATTTCGGCCATATTATATCTTGGAAAATGTTAAGACTTTCACATGTGTTTTTATTTTCTAAGTATTCTCTTAGATACGCGAAAATTAATTCTCGCGGACAAATCTTAGTAGAAAATTCGCGAAAGTAAAATTGCAGCGAATAATAAGTATTTTACAGTAGATCATTCGTGCATGAGATGCCAAAAAACATAGATCATATACCGCAATAGTTCCGTATTGTAGTGGTTATCACGTATGCTTAACGCGCAAAAGGTGGCGAAGGTCTGTAAAAAATGTTCTTCTTTGCCTTTTCTCATGTTTTCCTCAAGAGAATAGATTCTTCATCACGTATTGAGAAATTCAGGCTGTGTGTGGATTTAGCCGATTATATTTCTTGTCTTGCCATCATGTTAAGTTTGTAATTGTACACAACAAGTATCGATTTCCACTCCATTACTTCCTCTCATAAGTTCTCTAGAGAGAGGGTTTCGTAGTGTAGTGGTTATCACGTCTGCTTCACACGCAGAAGGTCGCGAGTTCGAACCTCGCCGAAACCTGTAAGGTATATTTCTTTAATTCTTTTCAAACTTCTTGGGCCTTTGGGTCATGGATTTAGAAGCACCTCTGGCCTCGGGTTGTATGTCATATGTGTTCTTCAGTTTAGTATTTGGTGTGCACGCAACGGCATAATATTTTAGAAAAGGAACAGGGATGCTGTTGCCATCGTTAAGGCTGCCAAAGGAATTATTAAAACACATATTCATGTTGACTTTTTTCGGCTAGATAGGCCATCTTGTGAGAAAATCTGTTGTGTAAAAAAAGTCTTCTGTACATTACGCAATGATAAATTAGTGTATTTATTGAAATGAGCGGCTAATGTGCAATTGTTCTATTCACAAAGCAGTCATCTTCTCTGTGATATTTTATTTTAATTAAGACTGCTTTGTGATTTCAAAAGTTTGTGAAAGCCGGTCATGGTTAAATCTTGTGTATTTGATGACAAATTGGGAATAAACTCAACAATTTTCAAAAAAAAACTCTTGCCACGTTTTGCTTGTGGCCTCCACGTGGGACATATTGATTTCTCATGACATGGCAAACACTTCTACACAAGTAAGCCATAAACACATGCGAAAACCTATTGGTTCTGTGGTGTAGTGGTTATCACGTCTGCTTTACACGCAGAAGGTCGCGAGTTCGAACCTCGCCAGAACCTGTTTTATCTCAATTGAAGTCCTCACGAAGATGTGTTAATGGTCGTACTGGAGATTTTATCTTGGTCAGAGTCACGAAATGAGTTTTTTTCACCCCCAAAACGTTATACTTCATTCGTGCATGAGATGCCCAATAATATAGAGTTTTCGTCGAAATGGTTCCGTAGTGTAGTGGTTATCACGTCTGCTTAACACGCAGAAGGCCGCGAGTTCGAGCCTCGCCGGAACCTATTGTATGTTTTTCTTCTTTGCCTTTTGGTAGTTTAGTGGTTATCACTTCTGCTTTACACGCAGAAGGTGGCGAGTTTGAACTTCGCCACAACCTTTTTTATCTCAAGCGAAGTTATCACAAAGATGTGTTAACGGCCTTAGTGGCGATTTCCTTTTGGTCAGTTGCACCAAATGAGTTTCTTTCCCCCAAAGTTATACTGTGGAGTACCTAATAATATACCGCCAAAAATAATTCCAGCCGAATAAATGTCCAACACTGAATCATATACTACAGTTAGTAGTAATAATGAAGTGAAATCTTTGCCAAGGTGTCGGCAGTTGCGCTAAGAAAGCCCGACGGGCTAGTTACATTTTTGAACCGCACTGAAGGGAAATTATGGTTTAAATGCATACACACTCTGGTGCTATTGCTTGCTGGGTATAAAACAACGTGGGAGTTTATTTGTCTTTGGTTTGATCAGTCTTCGCTATGCAAGTTGAAAGAAAAGTAGACACCAGCACTTGTTGGCTTCTAATGAATGTCGCTCTGATACACACTATCCCATTGGCTGTGTGTTTCCTGTGATTAAATGGGTGAGCTTCTAACAAACTGTGAAGTGTGTACAACAAGACAATGGCCATTTGACAGCTACGGCAATGTGTGCGGTTTCTGACCTGCTACAGAGGGCGATAAAAACGGAAAACAATACACAACTTTCTGTGTTGCTTGATAAATAATGAGTGAGTGGCGCCGACAATGGTAAATTCATATGTTTTCCCTTGAACCGTTGAAAAGGTGACAGATCCCTTTGCCAGGTGTTTAAAAGTGCTCATTATTGATTTAAGTGGGTGCGAAAGTAATCTTCTCACGAAGTCATAATCCATTTTCAATTGTTTTAATCTTTGATCCAGATCACGAGAATTAGCGACACTGCAGGCAACAAAGCGGGATAAAAGCCACCCATGATGATACATGCTTTACGTGCTTGAATCATTTCGGCCATATTATATCTTGGAAAATGTTAAGACTTTCACATCCGTTTTTATTTTCTAAGTATTCTCTTACATACGCGAAAATTAATTCTCGCGGACAAATCTTAGTAGAAAATTCGCGAAAGTAAAAATGCAGCGAATAATAAGTATTTTACAGTAGATCATTCGTGCATGAGATGCCAAAAAACATAGATCATATACCGCAATAGTTCCGTATTGTAGTGGTTATCACGTTTGCTTAACACGCAAAAGGTGGCGAAGGTCTGTAAAAAATGTTCTTCTTTGCCTTTTCTCATGTTTTGCTCAAGAGAATAGATTCTTCATCACGTATTGAGAAATTCAGGCTGTGTGTGGATTTAGCCGATCATGTTTCTTGTCTTGTCTTCATGTTAAGTTTGTAATTGTACACAACAAGTATCGATTTCCACTCCATTACTTCCTCTCATAAGTTCTCTAGAGAGAGGGTTTCGTAGTGTAGTGGTTATCACGTCTGCTTCACACGCAGAAGGTCGCGAGTTCGAACCCCGCCGAAACCTGTAAGGTATATTTCTTTAATTCTTTTTAAACTTCTTGGGCCTTTGGGTCATGGATTTAGAAGCAACTCTGGCCACGGGGTGTATGTCTTATGTGTTCTTCAGTTTAGTATTTGGTGTGCACGCAACGGCATAATATTTTAGAAAAGGAACAGGGATGCTGTTGCCATCGTTAAGGCTGCCAAAGGAATTATTAAAACACATATTCATGTTGACTTTTTTCGGCTAGATAGTGAGAAAATCTGTTGTGTAAACAAAGTCTTCTGTACATTACGCAATGATAAATTAGTGTATTTATTGAAATGAGCGGCTAATGTGCAATTGTTCTATTCACAAAGCAGTCATCTTCTCTGTGATATTTTATTTTAATTAAGACTGCTTTGTGATTTCAAAAGTTTGTGAAAGCCGGTCATGGTTAAATCTTGTGTATTTGATGACAAATTGGGAATAAACTCAACAATTTTCAAAAAAAAACTCTTGCCACGTTTTGCTTGTGGCCTCCACGTGGGACATATTGATTTCTCATGACATGGCAAACACTTCTACACAAGTAAGTAACACATACGAAAACCTATTGGTTCTGTGGTGTAGTGGTTATCACGTCTGCTTTACACGCAGAAGGTCGCGAGTTCGAACCTCGCCAGAACCTGTTTTATCTCAATTGAAGTCCTCACGAAGATGTGTTAATGGTCGTACTGGAGATTTTATTTTGGTCAGAGTCACGAAATGAGTTTTTTCACCCCCAAAACGTTATACTTCATTCGTGCATGAGATGCCCAATAATATAGAGTTTTCGTCGAAATGGTTCCGTAGTGTAGTGGTTATCACGTCTGCTTAACACGCAGAAGGCCGCGAGTTCGAGCCTCGCCGGAACCTATTGTATGTTTCTCTTCTTTGCCTTTTGGTAGTTTAGTGGTTATCACTTCTGCTTTACACGCAGAAGGTGGCGAGTTCGAACTTCGCCACAACCTTTTTTATCTCAAGCGAAGTTATCACAAAGATGTGTTAACGGCCTTAGTGGCGATTTCCTTTTGGTCAGTTGCACCAAATGAGTTTCTTTCCCCCAAAGTTATACTGTGGAGTACCTAATAATATACCGCCAAAAATAATTCAGCCGAATAAATGTCCAACACTGAATCATATACTACAGTTAGTAGTAATAATGAAGTGAAATCTTTGCCAAGGTGTCGGCAGTTGCGCTAAGAAAGCCCGACGGGGTAGTTACATTTTTTAACCGCACTGAAGGGAAATTATGGTTTAAATGCATACACACTCTGGTGCTATTGCTTGCTGGGTATAAAACAACGTGGGAGTTTATTTGTCTTTGGTTTGATCAGTCTTCGCTATGCAAGTTGAAAGAAAAGTAGACACCAGCACTTGTTGGCTTCTAATGAATGTCGCTCTGATACACACTATCCCATTGGCTGTGTGTTTCCTGTGATTAAATGGGTGAGCTTCTAACAAACTGTGAAGTGTGTACAACAAGACAATGGCCATTTGACAGCTACGGCAATGTGTGCGGTTTCTGACCTGCTACAGAGGGCGATAAAAACGGAAAACAATACACAACTTTCTGTGTTGCTTGATAAATAATGAGTGAGTGGCGCCGATAATGGTAAATTCATATGTTTTCCCTTGAACCGTTGAAAAGGTGACAGATACCTTTGCCAGGTGTTTAAAAGTGCTCATTATTGATTTAAGTGGGTGCGAAAGTAATCTTCTCACGAAGTCATAATCCATTTTCAATTGTTTTAATCTTTGATCCAGATCACGAGAATTAGCGACACTGCAGGCAACAAAGCGGGATAAAAGCCACCCACGATGATACATGCTTTACGTGCTTGAATCATTAGTAAATCATTAGTAAAATCTTAGTAGAAAATTCGCGAAAGTAAAATTGCAGCGAATAATAAGTATTTTACAGTAGATCATTCGTGCATGAGATGCCATAAAACATAGATCATATACCGCAATAGTTCCGTATTGTAGTGGTTATCACGTATGCTTAACACGCAAAAGGTGGCGAAGGTCTGTAAAAAATGTTCTTCTTTGCCTTTTCTCATGTTTTGCTCAAGAGAATTGATTCTTCATCACGTATTGAGAAATTCAGGCTGTGTGTGGATTTAGCCGATCATGTTTCTTGTCTTGTCTTCATGTTAAGTTTGTAATTGTACACAACAAGTATCGATTTCCACTCCATTACTTCCTCTCATAATTTCTCTAGAGAGAGGGTTTCGTAGTGTAGTGATTATCACGTCTGCTTCACACGCAGAAGGTCGCGAGTTCGAACCTCGCCGAAACCTGTAAGGTATATTTCTTTAATTCTTTTCAAACTTCTTGGGCCTTTGGGTCATGGATTTAGAAGCAACTCTGGCCACGGGTTGTATGTCATATGTGTTCTTCAGTTTAGTATTTGGTATGCACGCAACGGCATAATATTTTAGAAAAGGAACAGGGATGCTGTTGCCATCGTTAAGGCTGCCAAAGGAAATGTTAAAACACGTATTCATGTTGACTTTTTTCGGCTAGATAGGCCATCTTGTGAGAAAATCTGTTATATAAACAAAGTCTTCTGTACATTACGCAATGATAAATTAGTGTATTTATTGAAATGAGCGGCTAATGTGCAATTGTTCTATTCACAAACAGTCATCTTCTCTGTGATATTTTATTTTAATGAAGACTGCTTTGTGATTTCAAAAGTTTGTGAAAGCCGGTCATGGTTAAATCTTGTGTATTTGATGACAAATTGGGAATAAACTCAACAATTTTCAAAAAAAACTCTTTCCACGTTTTGCTTGTGGCCTCCACGTGGGACATATTGATTTCTCATGACATGGCAAACACTTCTACACAAGTAAGCCATAAACACATATGAAAACCTATTGGTATGGTGTAGTGGTTATCACGTCTGCTTTACACGCAGAAGGTCGCGAGTTCGAACCTCGCCAGAACCTGTTTTATCTCAATTGAAGTCCTCACGAAGATGTGTTAATGGTCGTACTGGAGATTCTATCTTGGTCAGAGTCACGAAATGAGTTTTCGCGAGTTCGAACCTCGCCAGAACCTGTTTTATCTCAATTGAAGTCCTCACGAAGATGTGTTAATGGTCGTACTGGAGATTCTATCTTGGTCAGAGTCACGAAATGAGTTTTTTCACCCCCAAAACGTTATACTTCATTCGTGCATGAGATGCCCAATAATATAGAGTTTTCGTCAAAATGGTTCCGTAGTGTAGTGGTTATCACGTCTGCTTAACACGCAGAAGGCCGCGAGTTCGAGCCTCGCCGGAACCTATTGTATGTTTTTCTTCTTTGCCTTTTGGTAGTTTAGTGGTTATCACTTCTGCTTTACACGCAGAAGGTGGCGAGTTCGAACTTCGCCACAACCTTTTTTATCTCAAGCGAAGTTATCACAAAGATGTGTTAACGGCCTTAGTGGCGATTTCCTTTTGGTCAGTTGCACCAAATGAGTTTCTTTCCCCCAAAGTTATACTGTGGAGTACCTAATAATATACCGCCAAATATAATTCCAGCCGAATAAATGTCCAACACTGAATCATATACTACAGTTAGTAGTAATAATGAAGTGAAATCTTTGCCAAGGTGTCGGCAGTTGCGCTAAGAAAGCCCGACGGGCTAGTTACATTTTTGAACCGCACTGAAGGGAAATTATGGTTTAAATGCATACACACTCTGGTGCTATTGCTTGCTGGGTATAAAACAACGTGGGAGTTTATTTGTCTTTGGTTTGATCAGTCTTCGCTATGCAAGTTGAAAGAAAAGTAGACACCAGCACTTGTTGGCTTCTAATGAATGTCGCTCTGATACACACTATCCCATTGGCTGTGTGTTTCCTGTGATTAAATGGGTGAGCTTCTAACAAACTGTGAAGTGTGTACAACAAGACAATGGCCATTTGACAGCTACGGCAATGTGTGCGGTTTCTGACCTGCTACAGAGGGCGATAAAAACGGAAAACAATACACAACTTTCTGTGTTGCTTGATAAATAATGAGTGAGTGGCGCCGATAATGGTAAATTCATATGTTTTCCCTTGAACCGTTGAAAAGGTGACAGATCCCTTTGCCAGGTGTTTAAAAGTGCTCATTATTGATTTAAGTGGGTGCGAAAGTAATCTTCTCACGAAGTCATAATCCATTTTCAATTGTTTTAATCTTTGATCCAGATCACGAGAATTAGCGACACTGCAGGCAACAAAGCGGGATAAAAGCCACCCATGATGATACATGCTTTACGTGCTTGAATCATTTCGGCCATATTATATCTTGGAAAATGTTAAGACTTTCACATCCGTTTTTATTTTCTAAGTATTCTCTGACATACGCGAAAATTAATTCTCGCGGACAAATCTTAGTAGAAAATTCGCGAAAGTAAAATTGCAGCGAATAATAAGTATTTTACAGTAGATCATTCGTGCATGAGATGCCAAAAAACATAGATCATATACCGCAATAGTTCCGTATTGTAGTGGTTATCACGTATGCTTAACACGCAAAAGGTGGCGAAGGTCTGTAAAAAATGTTCTTCTTTGCCTTTTCTCATGTTTTGCTCAAGAGAATAGATTCTTCATCACGTATTGAGAAATTCAGGCTGTGTGTGGATTTAGCCGATCATGTTTCTTGTCTTGTCTTCATGTTAAGTTTGTAATTGTACACAACAAGTATCGATTTCCACTCCATTACTTCCTCTCATAAGTTCTCTAGAGAGAGGGTTTCGTAGTGTAGTGGTTATCACGTCTGCTTCACACGCAGAAGGTCGCGAGTTCGAACCTCGCCGAAACCTGTAAGGTATATTTCTTTAATTCTTTTCAAACTTCTTGGGCCTTTGGGTCATGGATTTAGAAGCAACTCTGGCCACGGGTTGTATGTCATATGTGTTCTTCAGTTTAGTATTTGGTGTGCACGCAACGGCATAATATTTTAGAAAAGGAACAGGGATGCTGTTGCCATCGTTAAGGCTGCCAAAGGAATTATTAAAACACATATTCATGTTGACTTTTTTCGGCTAGATAGGCCATCTTGTGAGAAAATCTGTTGTGTAAAAAAAGTCTTCTGTACATTACGCAATGATAAATTAGTGTATTTATTGAAATGAGCGGCTAATGTGCAATTGTTCTATTCACAAAGCAGTCATCTTCTCTGTGATATTTTATTTTAATTAAGACTGCTTTGTGATTTCAAAAGTTTGTGAAAGCCGGTCATGGTTAAATCTTGTGTATTTGATGACAAATTGGGAATAAACTCAACAATTTTCAAAAAAAACTCTTGCCACGTTTTGCTTGTGGCCTCCACGTGGGACATATTGATTTCTCATGACATGGCAAACACTTCTACACAAGTAAGCCATAAACACATACGAAAACCTATTGGTTCTGTGGTGTAGTGGTTATCACGTCTGCTTTACACGCAGAAGGTCGCGAGTTCGAACCTCGCCAGAACCTGTTTTATCTCAATTGAAGTCCTCACGAAGATGTGTTAATGGTCGTACTGGAGATTTTATCTTGGTCAGAGTCACGAAATGAGTTTTTTCACCCCCAAAACGTTATACTTCATTCGTGCATGAGATGCCCAATAATATAGAGTTTTCTTCGAAATGGTTCCGTAGTGTAGTGGTTATCACGTCTGCTTAACACGCAGAAGGCCGCGAGTTCGAGCTTCGCCGGAACCTATTGTATGTTTTTCTTCTTTGCCTTTTGGTAGTTTAGTGGTTATCACTTCTGCTTTACACGCAGAAGGTGGCGAGTTCGAACTTCGCCACAACCTTTTTTATCTCAAGCGAAGTTATCACAAAGATGTGTTAACGGCCTTAGTGGCGATTTCCTTTTGGTCAGTTGCACCAAATGAGTTTCTTTCCCCCAAAGTTATACTGTGGAGTACCTAATAATATACCGCCAAAAATAATTCCAGCCGAATAAATGTCCAACACTGAATCATATACTACAGTTAGTAGTAATAATGAAGTGAAATCTTTGCCAAGGTGTCGGCAGTTGCGCTAAGAAAGCCCGACGGGCTAGTTACATTTTTGAACCGCACTGAAGGGAAATTATGGTTTAAATGCATACACACTCTGGTGCTATTGCTTGCTGGGTATAAAACAACGTGGGAGTTTATTTGTCTTTGGTTTGATCAGTCTTCGCTATGCAAGTTGAAAGAAAAGTAGACACCAGCACTTGTTGGCTTCTAATGAATGTCGCTCTGATACACACTATCCCATTGGCTGTGTGTTTCCTGTGATTAAATGGGTGAGCTTCTAACAAACTGTGAAGTGTGTACAACAAGACAATGGCCATTTGACAGCTACGGCAATGTGTGCGGTTTCTGACCTGCTACAGAGGGCGATAAAAACGGAAAACAATACACAACTTTCTGTGTTGCTTGATAAATAATGAGTGAGTGGCGCCGATAATGGTAAATTCATATGTTTTCCCTTGAACCGTTGAAAAGGTGACAGATCCCTTTGCCAGGTGTTTAAAAGTGCTCATTATTGATTTAAGTGGGTGCGAAAGTAATCTTCTCACGAAGTCATAATCCATTTTCAATTGTTTTAATCTTTGATCCAGATCACGAGAATTAGCGACACTGCAGGCAACAAAGCGGGATAAAAGCCACCCATGATGATACATGCTTTACGTGCTTGAATCATTTCGGCCATATTATATCTTGGAAAATGTTAAGACTTTCACATCCGTTTTTATTTTCTAAGTATTCTCTTACATACGCGAAAATTAATTCTCGCGGACAAATCTTAGTAGAAAATTCGCGAAAGTAAAATTGCAGCGAATAATAAGTATTTTACAGTAGATCATTCGTGCATGAGATGCCAAAAAACATAGATCATATACCGCAATAGTTCCGTATTGTAGTGGTTATCACGTATGCTTAACACGCAAAAGGTGGCGAAGGTCTGTAAAAAATGTTCTTCTTTGCCTTTTCTCATGTTTTGCTCAAGAGAATAGATTCTTCATCACGTATTGAGAAATTCAGGCTGTGTGTGGATTTAGCCGATTATGTTTCTTGTCTTGCCATCATGTTAAGTTTGTAATTGTACACAACAAGTATCGATTTCCACTCCATTACTTCCTCTCATAAGTTCTCTAGAGAGAGGGTTTCGTAGTGTAGTGGTTATCACGTCTGCTTCACACGCAGAAGGTCGCGAGTTCGAACCTCGCCGAAACCTGTAAGGTATATTTCTTTAATTCTTTTCAAACTTCTTGGGCCTTTGGGTCATGGATTTAGAAGCAACTCTGGCCACGGGGTGTATGTCATATGTGTTCTTCAGTTTAGTATTTGGTGTGCACGCAACGGCACAATATTTTAGAAAAGGAACAGGGATGCTGTTGCCATCGTTAAGGCTGCCAAAGGAATTATTAAAACACATATTCATGTTGACTTTTTTCGGCTAGATAGGCCATCTTGTGAGAAAATCTGTTGTGTAAAAAAAGTCTTCTGTACATTACGCAATGATAAATTAGTGTATTTATTGAAATGAGCGGCTAATGTGCAATTGTTCTATTCACAAAGCAGTCATCTTCTCTGTGATATTTTATTTTAATTAAGACTGCTTTGTGATTTCAAAAGTTTGTGAAAGCCGGTCATGGTTAAATCTTGTGTATTTGATGACAAATTGGGAATAAACTCAACAATTTTCAAAAAAAAACTCTTGCCACGTTTTGCTTGTGGCCTCCACGTGGGACATATTGATTTCTCATGACATGGCAAACACTTCTACACAAGTAAGCCATAAACACATACGAAAACCTATTGGTTCTGTGGTGTAGTGGTTATCACGTCTGCTTTACACGCAGAAGGTCGCGAGTTCGAACCTCGCCAGAACCTGTTTTATCTCAATTGAAGTCCTCACAAAGATGTCTTAATGGTCGTATTGGAGATTTCATTTTGGTCAAAGCCACGAAATGAGTTTTTCCCCCCCAAAACGTTACACTTCATTCGTGCATGAGATGCCCAATAACATAGAGTTTTCGTCGAAATGGTTCCGTAGTGTTCCGAACCTTTTCTATTTTTTCTTCTTTGCCTTTTGGTAGTTTAGTGGTTATCACTTCTGCTTTACACGCAGAAGGTGGCGAGTTCGAACTTCGCCACAACCTTTTTTTATCTCAAGCGAAGTTATCACAAAGATGTGTTAACGGCCTTAGTGGCGATTTCCTTTCGGTCAGTTGCACCAAATGAGTTTCTTTCCCCCAAAGTTATACTGTGGAGTACCTAATAATTTAGCGCCAAAAATAATTCCAGCCAAATAAATGTCCAACACTGAATCATATACTACAGTTAGTAGTAATAATGAAGTGAAATCTTTGCCAAGGTGTCGGCAGTCGCGCTAAGAAAGCCCGACGGGCTAGTTACATTTTTGAACCGCACTGAAGGGAAATTATGGTTTAAATGCATACAAACTCTGGTGCTAATTCTTGGTGGGTATAAAACAACGTGGGAGTTTATTCGTCTTTAGTTTGATCAGTCTTCGCTATGCCAGGTGAAAGAAAAGTAGACACCAGCGCTTGTTGGCTCCTAATGAGTGTCGCTCTGATACACACTATCCCATTGGCTGTGTGTTTCCTGTGATCAAATGAGTGAGCTTCTAACAAACTGTGAAGTGTGTACAACAAGACAATGGCCATTTGACAGCTACGGCAATGTGTGCGGTTTCTGACCTGCTACAGAGGGCGATAAAAACGGAAAACAATAACCAACATACTGTGTTGCTTGATAAATAATGAGTGAGTGGCGCCGATAATGGTAAATTCATATGTTTCGCCTTGAACCCTTGAAAAGGTGACTTTGCCAGGTGTTTAAAAGTGCTCATTATTGATTTAAGTGGGTGCGCAAGTAATCTTTTCACGAAGTGACATTCCATCCTCAATTGTTTTAATCTTTGATCCAGATCACGAGAATTAGCAACACTGCAGGCAACAAAGCGGGATAAAAGCCACCCATGATGATACATGTTTTACGTGCTTGAATAATTTCGGCCATATTATATCTTGGAAAATTTGAAGACTTTCGCATCCGTTTTTTTTCTTTAAGTATTCTCTAAGATACGCGAAAATTAATTCCCGCGGACAAATCTTAGTAGAAAATTCGCGAAAGTAAAATTGCAGCGAATAATAAGTATTTTACAGTAGTTCATTCGTGCATGAGATGCCAAAAAACATAGATCATATACCGAAATAGTTCCGTATTGTAGTGGTTATCACGTATGCTTAACACGCAAAAGGTGGCGAAGGTCTGTAAAAAAAATGTTCTTCTTTGCCTTTTCTCATGTTTTGCTCAAGAGAATAGATTCTTCACCACGTATTGAGCATTCAGGTTGTGTGTGGATTGAGCCGATCATGTTTCTTGTCTTGTCTTCATGTTAAGCTTATAACTGTACACAACAAGTATTGGTTTCCACTCCATTACTTCCTCTCATAACTTTTCAAGAGTGTGGGCTTCGTAGTTTTTCTTCTTCGGCCTTGGAGTCATGGATTTGGAACCAACTGTTGCCACGTTTTGATTGTGCTTTCCACCCGGGTCACATGATTTCTCATGACATGGCAAAGACGTCTACACTGGTAAGCTATAAACACAACTGAAATATCATTGGTTGCGTGGTGCAGTGGTTATCACGTCTGATATACAAGCAGAATGTCGCGAGTTCGAACCTCGCCAGAACCGGCATGAATGCAGGGACACCAAAGGCCGCCTGTCTTCTTTAACACGGAATTGGGCGATATTCATACGTATATATATATTTATTACATTGTTGATTTACACAGCACTCCAGAATATTTCACTTATACGACGTCGACCAGCATTATAGTGGGAGGAAACCGGACAGAGCCTAGGGAAAACCCGCGACCGTCCGCAAGTTAACACGTCTTGTAAGTAATGACCACCTGAGAGTTTTGTGCAAGGTTACAGACACTGACTTACTGTTATTTTCACGCATTTAGAGGCAACCCATGTATTCTGTAATGATTCAGTGCACACCAATTCGATAGGACTCTTCTACCCTATCCGGATGAATATAGCGATGTGTCGGTCTTTTTGTCCATCCGTCTATCAGCATTTCCGTTGGTGTGATAACCCCTACATATTTGGATGCAATCCGTGAATTGTTTTTCACGTTATTGCAGTTTCAAGATGGAATTGGGAGCAAACACGAGAACTTATCAACACAGATTCTCCTCCAGCCTTCAGAGGGCTACAAAAGAACTTTTTCATAAACTCTTATTGTCACAATCTGAATGTGTGAATGTGTTAAATGCTTAGACATCAGTACATTGTTTTAGTACAGTTATCAAAGGGTTACATTTAGTTCCGTTCCAGTAACATGGGGCCAGTGAGATATGTCACAACCGATGATTCTCCTCGAAACTTTTCTCCAATAAATGAATCTGTTTTGTTATTTTAAATCTTCAGAAAAGTTTACCAAATCACCACCCGACTGGGGATAGAACTTGGGCTCACTACCCTGTGGTCCCTTTATAACCTATGACACAGCCACCACAATAGACGTTTGGCATTAGCCATACACGGGCAATATAACGTATACGAGGTGTGTTATGCGATCCGCTGACGGCTGCATGTACTCCCAGATCTCTTAGTCCCTACCATGAACGGATTAAGCCGACCATGTCGACGATTAGGTCTGTAGGCATGTATTACTCCGTTCACTCGCTTTGTGGGATCGAATAGTACATTTAATCTAGTTCAATGGCCATTGCTTTTTTGTAATCGTGTAGGCCTATAGGCACGGACTGTATCAGAACATCACGGTTGGTAGCTATACCGATAGATCTATGACTACATGACTTCCCCGGACTGAGTACAAAGAGTACTACCTGTGCTGTCGGCCTGTGGATAAGTCCGTGCCGCTCATAACGTTTCAAAGTGGTCACTCCATCCTACATGGCAACCCTGTGTAGCATGATTTAAGTACTATATATGTATACACCGGTAGGACTTAAAAAATGTCTTTGCTATGCCGATCAAAACGACGGGGCAAAAGAAAAGGTAAGTACCACTGACGCTTCACAATACTGACAAATTCCAGCAGAAACGTGTAATCGTACCGGTATATAATAGTGTAGTTGTAGTGTATTTTCTTGCCACCAACAAAGACATTCAAACTATTTCCTCACAATTTTTTTTCTTTTTAACTGTGGTGGCCTTCATTTTGGTTTGACTTGCATAGTTGAACTTACTTGATATTATTGCTGTGGGCCCACACCCACGTGTCTCACGCAAATGCCCGATACTTAACTGTTCAAGTGTCACTATAATCAATATTGTGACAACCTTAATTAATGTACGTAAATATCGAACTACGTGTTTCTGCGTATTGACGCATATATACAACAGTAACAGAGTCAGAAAGTCACGCAGTGAGATGAACGCATTCTCTGATTGTATGTCTGCAATCAGTAATCAGGAATCAGGAAACTTTATATTGTCTTTCCTCCGTATTTCCCGATGTGCTATGATATGAGAACCTGTAATCGGCTGTCACAAATAATATGCACGAACTATGAGATTTCGTGCTGGTAGGGTCACGTAGTATGTGCTAAAAGCACAAGTCAGACTACTATACAAGTCCCTTGATTTCCAATTCCAGTTTCACAAAGCCTCTGAGAGCTAATTAAAATTTTAATTAATTTCTTTATTTGATTGGTGTTTTATGCCGCACTCAAGAATATTTCACTTATACCACAGCAGCCAGCATTATGACGGGAGGAAACTGGGCAGAGCCCTGTGGAACCCACGACCAACCGCAGATTTCTTACAGACCCTCCCACGCACGGCTGACTTAACCTCCTCGGCTACGGAGGCTCCCTGTAATTTAAATCATACCCTTAAATACATTGTGTATACTTAGTTACCTATAATTCTACACGATGCTCGGTTGCGTCAAATTGAAGTATTTACATGAACAGTTTAAATAAAACCCTAATTGCATGAGGTAAATTGACAACAGACAGGATTTCATTGATTACCTAATCCTACCATTGTTTAGGTGTCAGTTTTTGGCTTAAAATGTGACGTGCTGGACAAATCGATGTACGGATATGTCGCCCCTTTACCTTCAATTCGAAGCTGGCGACTTATAATAAAACGCCGTACAGATGCCTGTACCTTTGGGCTTGCTTTGGAAAAATTCCCGGCCGGTAAACATGTTGTGTTTATATTAAACTGTTTCAGAAGAGCTCTCAAATCAGACAGGCTATCTGTGGGGACGAATGACAGGGAGTGACAGCATAGACACACTCGTACGGGTGGGTTTAACAAAGGCATCCGGTCTCAAGCCGACGGCCCGACGGGTGGTGATCCAGGACTTTACGGCTTGTGGCAGGGAAGAGTTGACGGTGCGGAGAGGCGATGTAGTTTACATAGTTTATCGTGACCATGAGTGGTTCTACGTCAGTACACCCGGAGGACGGACGGGCTACATCCCCGTGACCTTCTGCGGTAAAGGGAAGTCAGTTCCCAGTGATGATGTCTTGGAGCATTCATGTCATATTCCTAGTCGCGGACGGATTCCCGCTGATCCCACTCCGCTCAACGAATCAACCGCTCATCTCTCACTGCGCACCAAGGAAGAAAATGCACGCCATCTACCGGATTGCCAGGCCCTCCACGCGACCGACATTGAATTGCAGAGTAAACAGTGCCGAGGATATAATCATGGCTACAACGAAATATTTCCATTCAAGAAGGAAGAACGGGGACATTCCATGGTCTTGTTTGAGTTTGGGGCCAAAAATGAAAATGATCTCGATGTTCGGCGAGGGGAAATTGTCGTGCGTTTAAACGAGGAGGACAGGGAATGGGTTTGGGTTAGAAGGGGTGACAACGTTGAAGGCTTTGTGCCATACAACTATCTCTGTCCCCTGTCTTACTAGTTACAGCTGGCTTCCTCTTCGGCCGTACGTGGAAAGGTCTGCCAGCAACCTGCGGAAGGTCGTGGGTTTCCCCCGGGCTCTGCTCCGTTTCCTCCCACCATAATGCATGCCACCGTTGTATAAGTGAAATATTCTTGAGTACGGCGTAAAACACCAACCAAATTCCAACAATCCAGAAACTTTAATTACTATATTATACGCAATCGAAATATAGTACTTTGATTGCAGTTTAAATATACTTACAATATGTTTCTTAAGGCACACATCGGATGTGCACGAACTTTTCAGGTTTTAAAACCTTCAAGAACTCGAAAATAAACAGCACATTATGATGATACAATATACTAATAAATACCTTGTCAGATAATTTTCTATTTTTGATATTTCCTCCAGAGACCAACAAAGCTATAAAGCTGAGCTAAAAAGTACTTTGTTTTAATAGCTAAATTGACTTGAGATCTACCCTT
Source organism: Liolophura sinensis (assembly GCF_032854445.1). Lineage (NCBI taxonomy): Eukaryota > Metazoa > Mollusca > Polyplacophora > Chitonida > Chitonidae > Liolophura > Liolophura sinensis. The sequence goes on along the minus strand of NC_088295.1, from coordinate 65,146,441 downwards.
CAAATACAGAACGTGTCAGGGCCAAATTTCACAAAGCGGCGTACGACATTTTTTGTCGTACATTTGTCCTATGATATTTTTACGTCACAGATACCGTTTCATTGTCTTACAGGTGCGATTATCGTACATGTACAACATCTTTGTGAAACTGGGCACGGATGTGGTAACTTTACTTTCGTTACTTTATTTTCTGGTATACGCTTTAGACAGACTGTACATGCATTCCTATGACTTTCTCTGACCAAATTACCACTTATTCCATTAGATGAATCAAAATATGACTATGGTCATACTGCAGCCACGTCATCAGGGGGATATGTCTATAACCAGGAGACAAAAAATCCAGTTGATGCACCTATTTAAACAGGGCTCTTTGAAGCCCATTTGTGATTGAATTCAAATAAGCAGTTAACATTTCACACTGTAGTTACTACGACATTTTCCTAATTACACTTCTTGGCCTAACGTGGACCCGCGTGGCTTATTGCAAACTTATATCGACTATTCTGAGTTTGCAGTTACTCTACCTTCTCCTGTCGATGTTTGACAAACCGCAATTTTCCAAGCTCCTCAATGTGTAGGGTTCAACCACTTTCCGAGTTTCAACAACTGCATGAAAATTCTATACTCCTTATGGTAAAGGTTTTAACGACTACCCAACTTTCAATAATTGCCTGAAATGTCGAACACAAATTTACACTCCCAGCAGTGCAAGTTTTGACCACTGTAATTTTTGAACACACCAACATACTTGAGACATTCGAAGGTCATTTTGACCCTTTATGTCATATAATTCACACTGAACTGTCGATACAAATAACGAAAAACTTTCAGTTCTCGTGAAAGGCGAAAACAACCTAAGCTTTGAGCTTTCGTAGTTTATCGTCCATCTTTCATGCAATCATTATCTATAGCATTCAACCTTCCGGAATGGGATGTGGGGTGGGGAGTTCGGTTTTATTGTCGCCAATGCGTGTTAGACTTGAAAATATATTAAGCTGAATGCTTGATCTGCATTATGAAAAGTAACACCTATCACTATAACCGGTAGACTGGGTTATGTATTTTAAATAATCCAATACAAAGAACAACTTACAAGTGAACACATGCTTACTCTTGGTAACAGACTAAAATGATCGAAGCCACAATGAAATTAAACAATGCGTTTTTCACTCCAGTGTACAAAATATGCATTCTTTACGAAAGCGTCCACGACAAGGAGTGCTGGAAAACGCACACCTTACCGCATTGGTGACGGGCCAGTCTTCAATGACGTAAACGACTTGTCAGTGAACGGCGAGTGGTGAAGTGGATTTCAAACACATCATAACACGAAATATACAGATTCTGCCGCCCTAACTGCTTGTGGTGCCTTGATGATAATATAAACGGCCATTGATGAGCACTTGTTTTCCACAGATATGGCGGTTATGTATCTGTACGTTACGTGTGGGAAAGTTCGACAGTAACTTGTCAAAGGTCCATGGTTTACATGGGACACTTCGGTTCCTCCACCTTTAATACGGACCACCATCGTATTGGTGATAAATGATAGGTTAAGGTGTTAAATAATAATCAAACAAATAAATAAATTAGAGTTAACGTGAACCAAGGAAATGAACGATGTACTATCGTTCAAACAAAGTCACTTCAAGGGACCATATAAAACAATATATCAGATGAAAGATTAATAAAGACTGCTCTGGTATGCTTCTACAACGTGGGATTTTGAGGTGGTTTAAGAAACCAGTGGGTTTCAGTGAAGTCACATCCATAGGTCTTTTTTTGAAAAATAGTTCGCCTATGGAGCGAATGCATTCATAGCTGAATATGTGCAGGCATTTTAAATACAGAAGCCCGTGTGTCTTAAAGCGCAACAACCTGATTTGACATCATTAAGTCATAATATGGTCGGAAAAGGCCACCAAATAATCCAATGTTTCAAATACACCTTACGCCATAGAAAAACTAAAATATACATCCATTTGGCAGAAAGGAATGCGTCTTTCTTCCGAAACATAAAGCCAAACAAAAACCACAAAGAGGGAACTATTTAACCAATTTATTAACAAATTTGCCCATATATCGGAATCTTTCATTCACATGTATTTATGTTCCTCATTGTACTTACATAGTAAACATTTTTTAATACTTCTATATACGTATATATCTATGTACACAACCGAAATTCATACAAATGTTACCTATACAAAACAAAACCACGTCCAAAATTAAAAAACAGTTTCGATTACAATTCTCCATATCATGATTTACCATGTACATTAACACTGAATCACAAAACTAAGCTTTATAGACTCGTTCTGAAACTCTACGGATAAAAATTATTTCTAATTCAGTGCAAGTTCTTAATTCTACGGAGAAGAAGACAATAATTCTGCGCTTGCTTCTTAACTGTACGGAGAAGAAGTCAATAATTCAGCGCTTGGTTCTTAACTGTACGGAGAAGAAGTCGATGATTCGGCGCTTGGTTCTTAACTGTACCGTGAAGAAGTCAGTAATTCAGCGCTTGATTCTTAACTGTTCGAACGAATTAATTCAGCGCATAAAAGCTTATGGCTCTTTCAGCTGGGAGTGTTACACACAAGGTCACATGAACCGTCAGTCAAGGAAGTATCTTTGCCTGCACAAAGGCGACTCGGGACACAAGCCTAGTTCACCATTCTTCTCTTGTACCACATGAGTAGTACGTCACCAGTTTTCTCACAACTCATCATCTCAAAGGCGGTAATGAACAGACTACACATCTTAGGTCAGAGTTACTTTAGTTTTAAAAAGTTCCCCACTGTGTAACTTTAGATGTCGAATTTCAGAATTCTCGTACACATGGTACTTAAACCTTCGTTTTTTTTTACCCTAAAAATTGCTTTCTTTTCGTAGTATCTGTTTAGGAGGATTAATAGGCCAAAAAGATTAATTATTGGATTTGTGGGAAGTGGGGTGCGGCCCCCAAAGGTTTAATTTCCCCATGTATAGTCAAGTATATATTTCAATGTTATGATTCCAGTATAACTGGTACCAGCTAAAACCACACGTCTTTTCAATGCATTTACACAACACAGTTAAGTCAGGGATTACGTACATTATATCCATGTCTGGATAGGATTTAAAGTAGTGACGAGTGCAAATCTACATCAGATACAATGTACCGCTTATACGTGTTGTATTACCTACATTAAATACAATAGTAGTTATTTGAGCGATATAGCATACATGAGTATATCCAACCTTATGTTTAGCTTTCCAGTTTTATGTCAGCTAAGTGTCCGACACTGCATAACTTGGTCGCGTTTCTTCAGTACGATTGTTCCTACATATATATCTTGCACGCAAAAAGCTGGAGGCAAAACGAAATGAATAAAACGAAATACACAGTTAATAAAATGTACAAAGCGAAATCTCGCAGAATGGTGAATCACCTATTATACCACTGCATGAAACAGGTCTTGTTACAGTTATCTCTGTGAACCGAAATAGAACAGAATGGTCTGCCAAAAATAATCTGGGGGAATTTAATGCAAACGTCTGGCAGAGGACAGACAAACTTCAGTCCCGGTCATGCCTGTGGACTGAATCATACGGAGCTGTGGGTGCTGTTCATTCAAATGCGAAGGTCACATATGGTGCTTACCGTACTAATCACAGGTCAACAGACCCAAGTACAGAGCGTCTTCCCTTGTTTCAAACATTTAAACAATTATACGTTTGTACAGTGAGTAAGCCATCTGAATTTAATATCCACAAATAAAGTCTTTCCATATGTAGACTAGGCAGCGGTCTATATACAACGAATATAGAGATGTGATCTATCTTTCCTTCATCTCTTCCTCTTCGAGTTGCTGTAAGATCTCGTTCTCCAGGTCCTCATCCTCTATACCACCGGAGACCACCTCGTACTCCTGTAACTCCTTCTGTAGCTCCTGCTCCCATTCCGGGATATCAGACTCCTCTGTAACTACAACCACATGCATGTGATTAATACATTAATACTGCTGCTGCGATACATGACAATTGCAGTCACTGAGATAACACGGTTACACTTAAACATTTGCAGCTCTCGGAGTGCCCATCAGGAAATATATAGGAGGAAATAAATATATAGGTTAATACACGAGAACTCCAGACTTACTTCTGTGACGAAATGGAGGATGTATTATATATCTGATTGTTGTTTAACGCCACGCATACTCAAGAATTTTTCAGTTACATGTAAACAATGGTGGTCAATTTTCTGAGTGGTACTGAAATTGGTAAACCACTGGCAAGTTTGTGCACTACGTGACAAATAGATCCGTGCTTTTCCACAACGTTAATAAGACTGGGCAATCCGTCACACCTGAGCGTCGACGACTACTTATTGTCACCAAAGTTCCATGAACACTGAGAGTTTGGGAATCAAGAAACCCAGGACTGAACCCAATGGATTTATTTATTTATTTATTTATTTATTTGATTGGTGTTTTACGCCGTACTCAAAAATATTTCACTTATACGGAGGCGGCCAGCATTATGTTGGGAGGAAACCCGGCAGAATCCGCAGGTTACTGTCAGACCTTCCCACGTACAGTGAACCCACTAGATGACATAGTACATGTACTACCACATACAGCTAGGACATTGGAAGGATACGAAAATTGTGGGTGATCATTATCCGAAACAATGAGGTGAGGGTCCAGCGGCCCCCGGACGATCTTGGATGCTACTAGTATATAGTCGTAAACACGATTCAGCGTGTTTTGAAAAGAGAACAATCTATGTACGTTGTGATCAATATACTGTACCTTTTGGCACATTTTAGTTCTCGGATTGCTTCTATATTTCACATCAGTACTTATTTTCCGTTGAAATACACGCTGTCAGTAGTAAAATATCTACTCAATTAGTGCATGTGAATAAACTGACCAATGTTAGTGATACATTGACCAGAGTAACTGGCCTGTGGCCAGCAGGGTGGAGAGGTGGTTGGGTCATACAAAGGCTAGCCGAACGACTCTTCCATGTAATTATAGGCGAGAGTCCACGGGCCGCCCAGGCCTCGGAGGCTCCTAGATTCCAGACGTAGATACATGTATGCTGAGCCTTTATCTTGAAAAATAATTTGTGCACTAAGATGGAGCTTATCTGAACAGGAAGGGCTATCCGCAAGGAGGGAATTCTTATCCAACATTATCATCAAAAACGTAGGTAAACTCATTATTCTAACATTCTTTGTGATAGAAAACATACAGGCATGCCTTCATAAAAGATCAGCTTAATACGTATTATTGCCTTGCTGAAACTATGCCATAAGATAGGGAAAATAGAAGGAGAAATAGACATACATGTACGTTTTCCCTCCGCCTGAACGCTGGTTTACATTGACCGATTTTGGAAATTACAAAACTGCAGAAACCTATCTTTCTCATTAGCTACAGTAAAAAAGAGAAAGCAAGCTACGTTTTTACAATGGCGTTGGGTTACCCCCCTACAATAAATCTTTAAGAATGGCGTCATAGCAGTATTAAAGTAGTTTTTTAGAAGTTTTCAACGAATATAGGAAAATATAGGAGGGTCTGAAAAATATACAAAAAAATAGGAACACTCTGAGCCCTGCATTTGCTTTTGACTTTATCAAAACGTAAAGGTGAAGCCCTGCATGGAGATATTTTTTATCTATAGATAAACCTATCATATTCTTCAATCTAAATCAATTTTTATTTCCAAAACCACATATCATTTGTATTTTGCATTCTAAATACTTATCTACAGGGCGACAAACCAATGCAGTTATTCACTTGATTTACTACTGTTAAGCTCATTTATTTAAGTCATGTAAGATCACCCATTTCAAATTCTTGGGTATGACCCAAATCGTGATTGAAGACATTGTGTCTCAACGTTATTTCAGTTAGTTACGAAGACTGAAGTGATGTCAACTGTGAATTACCAGGCTACAGCAGGGCCAAAATAGCGACCCCATTCGGACTCTCCCCAGACAGCTGCTGCGACGACCATTAGTGTTAACAGTTTTAGGCTACTTAATTCCCAAACTGACCGCAAGGGCCTTAGAAGGCTGAGATTTATATTCATTTTTACCCACCTACCCAGTACTAATAACTTTTTAGTAGTTTTATATTTTAGGAAGCATCCTAAACTGCATATTTCGAAATAAGGCCTATTTCATATAAAGGTATTGTTTAAGTTTGAAATGTCTTAGTAGGAGACTTTTGTATCAAACCGAACGCTCTAGGCACTGGGTCAATGCATCTCGACTACAAATACCTTTATTTGAGACAGCATTGTCCTCCTGCATGCCCAACTGTTGCATCTCTTTCCGTAGATCGTCTTCGTTCAGATGGTTGTCTGAGAAGGCATCACTGATAAACTCACTCTCCTGAGGGCTCTCCATGGGAAGCTCTTCTGCGTCTTTGTGTGGAACCTCAATCTGGGCAGTGGCAACCTCTGAGAGACAATGTTGATAAACAGAGTGTAAGGATTACTCACGTCAGATTGGGGAAAAATTAAAGCAAACATTATCAAAGTATCTGATAAAAATAAATGACGTAATTACTCCGACTGCTACATGTTCTTGCTCTTTGCAACTAACCTATCAAGGAACAGGGTAAGCCAAAATAGGTACCAGTAAAGAATGACATCAATTTCCTATACAATCCAAAGCGATTCAATACTAGGACTCTGCTAACCATAAAACTGTTGTACTGCTGGTACACGTAGATCTGAGAAAACAGATATTATGGTTTTCAAACAAACAAGGCTTCACCTGTCAGCTTGAAAATATCCTGTAATGTCAGAAAATATACCAAACCGATTACAATCACGGGTCAGATCTTAGAGCTTCCAGGAGAGAGGTGTCACGACACAGAAAGAATAAAGGTAAATGGTATGGCTGCTCAGTACAGACATGGACCACAGTTGTGCTGAAGAGATACAATCCATCCTTAACTATGTTTAATATCTAACATGCAAATATACACAATTTTGGCACAATGCATTATTAACATGCATAGTCTCATTATAAAATCTATCAAATCGAATATAGTGCCAACTCATACAAAATCATTGATGTATTAGCTTTTACTCAACAACACTGCCGTAAACGGTTGCAAAAGTCAAATTTTTATAAAAACCAATATGCACATTTAAAAAAGTCTACAAATATCACTGCTATTTTATTAGTGGACAAACTCTCATTTGTGTACATACTTTATTTCCTCTTTATTACACATGTGGTTATACCATCTTTATATATAAGTGCCATGTTAAAACAATAAATCTACAACATAATTAGCAGCAATGGCGATCATATATATGAAATTTGAGCACGAATCAATTCAACAATGAAAAAGTACAGTGTTTAACTTTTGTCCTACAACTATGAAACTTCCTATAGGGACAACACAGACTTAAGATTTTGCAAAAACAGTCCCTTCCTAACATTACATCAGGCCTTAATTTTCAATGTGTTTCTGCTTAGGCATGTCGCTGACTCACTGTATAGCACTGGACTAAAAACTCAGTCACCAATCCATCCATAAATCAAGATTTCTACATACCAATGCGATTTGTATAGCACAAATAATTTCTAGATCACATATATGTATCAAGTATAAAAAAGTGAAAACTACTAGTAATATTGATGGCTATAAAAAATTCAGACAAATGCATAATGCAGAAGTGATAATAAATGCAGTAAAGTGCATTCCTGAGGAGTGGCTGTGTCAAGTTAGCCTACATTACCTTTATGCGGTATGGTGTTATACAGTTATCATAGTTATAATATAAGTTTCCAGTCCCGGGTATGATTGTCCGATATAAAAAAAGGACAAGAAATGAAAAAGTATACCATGAAATATGGCAGGCGAGTTCAACAAAAATGCGTATCAACTGCAAAATACTGGAAATTAAAGTACTTTTCAGGTTCAAACTGTAGTATCTTCGCAAATACAATAATGGTATTCAAACACAAGGCTCAATCCATCTTTTATAACACTCTGCTTGTGCAAATGATATTGAGGCCTCTTGCCGGTTGACTGTAACTACCATGGCAACATACAGTTTAACATGTGTCGCCATAGTAATTACAATCAACTTAGCCTACAATTGCTTTGTGCAAGCGGCCTCTGGTGAAAAATTAAGAATTGCAATGAATGCTTCTCAGTGAAAGCCTCCACTCTATTCCAAGAATTTGCATTAATCATCGGTTGAATCAAGATGCCTGGGTCCGGAGAGACTTCCTGATAGCTGAGAGAAGGGAGTTAGCCCGGGATGTCTGTCCGATTCTCCCCACGGGTTGAGACCGGGACAAGGGTAACCTTGATACCGATGGAGCAGGTCGGATTCGAGGCAAGACACGGCCAGATCGAGAAGACGGGAGATGGGAGTGAGAGGCAGCAGTCCCTGAGTATGGCACTCCAGCACTTCCTGTGGCACCTTTGGAGTAGGCTGTGCCTGCAACTCTGTTTGAGTATGCGGCTCTGGCAGTTCCAGTATTTCCACTCGAGTAGGGAGTCCTGTGGATACCTGTGTTCGGTCGCCACACAGTCTGGACTCTTCGATTCTGACCCGAAGGCACATATACGCCCCTACTGCCTGTTGCTGAAGGGTAAATAAGGGGATGTGAGTAAGATTTTGGTGGTCTTTGTGAGCCTTAAAAAGAAAAACATTAGGAATTACAATTGATATTTTATGCCTTTTTGGATTGAATTAAGATTAAAGTTGATTTTCCTGACAGTTCCAAATATAATAGTTTGCTTAAGAATTTCAATACCACAGAAGTAGGTCACGTGACACTTCAAAATGGCTGTCGACGGAGGGGTACTTGGTACCGTCGATGTCCTAGGAGTCAATGTGATCACCACGCAGCGGGTTAATAAGTTTCATAGGTGAGGATACTGAATTAGGAGGATAGTATTATAGATCCCATCATAAAATTACATATATATGAGCAGAGTAGGTGAGTTAGATTGCCATAAGTGGGAAAGAAATGGGAGTTTGAAATTCGCGCCATTTTTTGAGAGAGGCATTGATGGACTCCGTGTTATATATATTGTATAGATGGACTATATCCACATATGTTTTCTGAAGCAAAATGTGGTTCGTCTAATAATATAGCGTTGATTCAATGCCAGAAACAAACTGCACATCAATGCGATGTATCCTGTTAAACCAAACACTACAGCAAAGATGTAATAAAAGAAAAATAAACCTGTATTTCCAGATGGCGCACGTCGAGGCACGTATCCAGAGTAACCTGTAGGAGGAGAAAAATTGGCAGGGAAATGTCTGGGTATTATCGGTGACGGACCAGTGGTTTTTGGTGTTCGTGGCCTGGCAGGAAGGAAAGAGGGGTTCGATGGGAGCTTCGGTCTGCTTCCAGGGCTCAGGTTATCTAAGAAAGATGATGACATATTATTTCAAGACCAATGCCAGGAACTAAATACCTGTAAATTATGAGATATGTATGTGATGAAATATTCCCGAACTTTTAGTGCAAACTGTAAGTGTACTACTTCAACCACTTCAAGGCAAGATTTCAAAGCTAAGAGACAACATTTCTACATCGTCTTAAAACCACGAAAATCACAATATGGATACATTCACTTTAATGTACAAAAATGTGTCAGAAATATTGCAAATCCTAAGAATAGTAAACCAAATTAATTTCCATGTTCACAATCAAGAGTTTTCAGCAGTTCAGTTGATTGTTATGGGAGGATGTAGAAAATAGACTTGAGTATACAAAGACTTACAGCACAACACCCGAACAAGATTACCAGTGGCTGCCATCAGGGATCTGTAATTAGAAACGACAAAGGCGTGGTCTGGCGTAGATGCCAGGCTTTTCAGTTCAGAAAGACTGGCTGAACTAAGTGGAGTTTCTGAAATCCCAATGGATATTATCAAAATGTTCTCTCGTTTGGCCAAGTTGGCCAGCGCCAAAGTGTTTCCCGGACAAATGTTCTTGCCATCTGTAAGAATGACCAGTGTCTTGGTAGCTTCCTGTCTTGATTCAGCTTTGAACATCTCTCTAGCTACTTGAATACTATTGTTTGTCAGAGCTATGCTGTTGTCAGCGGCCATTCTGCTGAAGCTACTCCAGAACCCCTCGGCCTCACTAAAGCCGGCAAGTGGTATACTCTGAGTCTGGGAGCTATAGGCAATAGCAGCCACCCTTGCACCGCTAGAAGGATCGAGAAACAAAGAGTTAGCAACACACATCACAAATTTCTGTTGAAGAGCGAAGTTTTCTGGAGTGATTGCCTCGGATGCATCAACCATAAAGACAATTTCTGCACGCTGTGCGCAGTCATGGCCTGGTTTCACGTGGAAAGCTGTTGATCTGGTACAGCTTGGCATTTCCACTGAGTTTGGTGTTACTGGCAGCGGGCGTACAGGGGATTGTGGTGTAGGTATCGATGAATCTGTTGTCTTCAATACACCTGCAAGGACGAAACAAAATGAAATTCTTTGTAATATTCCCCACGGCTGAAAATAAAATTCATTACAACAGAGGAAAAGTTAGTACTAAGCTAACGAAATGGTACAACCCTAAAGCTTTCTTTCAACATTTCTTTAAATGAGAATAGGCATTTTACCTAAACACTTTATGTTTTCATTCGCAGATGTACTACAACCCTGAAAACAGCCAGGAGCCAAGCATTTTTGAATATAGTGCTTTCAAAAAAAAGACAAAATTAGCATTGTAGGTGTTAAACTTGTATAACGATTGACCGATATTTGACTTGATCAAAGCAATCTTGGCCAAATATCATATTACATGTACAAAATGAGTCTCAACTAAAAACGGCAGTCAACTATTTTCAAACCTGTGGTAATGTTCAAAATATTTATCAAACTACAGTTCGCCAAAGAAACGTTTTGAAAAATATGAGTTGATAACATCTAACGGAAATGAAAGTACATGTACAATAAGATAATAAGCCATATTTAACATTGACCTGAAAGCAATATATTCCAAATTATTTGTTATCTCAAGACTACTGAACACCTGGTTTTTCACCCACAAAAGAATTGTAATAAGTTGATATAAATTTATTTATTTATTTGATTGGTGTTTTACGCCGTACTCAGGAATATATCACTTATACGACGGCGGCCAGCATTATGGTGGGTGGAAACCGGGCAGAGCCTGTGGGAAACCCACGACCATCCGCAGGTTGCAGGCAGACCTTCCCACTTACGGCCGGAGAGGAAGCCAGCATGAGCTGGACTTGAACTCTCAGCGACCGCATTGGTGAGAGGTTCCTGGGTCATTACGCTGCGCTAGCGCGCTAACCGACTGAGCCACGGAGGCCCCAGTTGATATAAAAGCTATTATGTTAAAAATACAGAGGCATGATGAACTCACCACATATATCTGACACCAGTTTCCTTCGTACCGACTGTAAATCATTAAAGTTGCTCACTCCATAAAATAGGTCCGGGAATGAAGCCACAGATTGAAGCTCTTGTCTCCTGCCTGGTATCCCTCCACTGTTTCCATCTAGACCAATAGTTATAACTGTAATATTTTGCATCCTTGCAATCAAAGCTTGTCTTAAAGTGTCAGGTGGAAGTCGGGAAAAGCCATCTCTCAAAACGACAAGCACCTGTGCTACACCTGTTCTGCCTTGTTCTGAGAACATCTTACGAGAATATTCAATGCCTCTATCAGAGTAGGTAACTGATGAGTTCACGGCCAAAGACCGCATCTTTGTCTGGAATGCCATAGAATCGTGAAAAGGAACAAAAGGGACACTTCGAAGGTTGCCATCATTCAGAATGCCAGCTACTCTAGTGCCATTAAATTCATTAAGGTTAAACGAATCAGCTGTAGATAATGCAAATTCCCTTGCCAAGAGCAAGCTGAGATCTGTCGAGGTTGGTGATCCATCCAGCAAGAATATCAAATCTCCGGGATATTGGCATTTTGAATCACTCTGGGGGGCTTGTGTTGTGGCTTGTCTTACTATTGGCGGCTGTGATGTCGATACCGGAAACTCTTGAGGATTAACACCCAGGGTTGGTAAGATGGGTGGGGGTGATAGCAAATCTGAAAATAGAAAAAGTTTCTTGCAAAATTAGCATTGTAGGTGTTAAACTTGTATAACGATTGACCGATATTTGACTTGATCAAAGCAATCTTGGTCAAATATCATATTACATGTACAAAATGAGTCTCAACTAAAAACGGCAGTCAACTATTTTCAAACTTGTGGTAATGTTTCTGGCCATGACAGGAAAGACAAATAACGAAGGATACATTTAATACCGACAACCTCAAAAAGATCTGTCAAATCAGATTTCTATATAACTTACCACACACTGATGGAGCAAGGTTGTTGACGAGGACAGGAAGTTGACTGTAATCTGGGGTCAAAAACGCAAGATCACTAGTGGACGCCATTGATCTGAACTCTTCGATCACGTCTGCATTCAATCCCATGGCATCTTTTCCTATACCAACAGTTATCAGTATGCTTCCTTCTTGCTTTGCCTTTTCAGCTTCATCAATGGTGTTGACTGGTCTAGCATTGATTCCATGCGACAACAAAACCAGGATTTTCGGTGTTCCAGGTCTACCTTGCTCATTTAGTAGTTCTCTGGCATATCGAATGCCAGCATCAACAAGTGGAGATCCTCTATCATGGATTAAAAGACCAAGTACAGATCGCAAACTGGACTCCGACAAAAATGGTTCTTGTTGGATAACTTTAATTTGGTCACCATAAACAACGACACCCACCCTCAGGCCATCGTCTGGATTAAGGTAAAATAACTCTGTCATCCTGACCACAAAATTAGTTTGAAACCTAAAATCTGATTGATCAACCCCTTTGGATCCATCCAGGATGAAGACAACATCTCCAGGCCGACGACATATGACATTCGCAGAAGGATTTGGCCTGACGACCATACTTTGTGTAGTGTTCACTGATACAGGCACTTGAGTTGGATTCTGTGTTGAAGCCGTTGGCAGCTCAATACTAGAACGCTGACTGAGCACATCTGAAATTGTTAAATTGTTGAATGCTTCTGAAAAGGTTTTCGGTTTTGAAAAATATGAGTTGATAACATCTAAGGGAAATAAAAGTACATGTACAATAAGATAATAAGCCATATTTAAAATTGACCTGAAAGCAATATATTCCAAATTATTTGTTATCTCAAGACAACTGAACACCTGGTTCTTCACGCACAAAAGAATTGTAATAAGTTGATATAAAAGCTATTATTGTAAAAATATGAGGCATGATGAACTCACCACATATATCTGACACCAGTTTCCTTCGTACCGACTGTAAATCATTAAAGTTGCTCACTCCATAGAATAGGTCCGGGAATGAAGCCACAGATTGAAGCTCTTGTCTCCTGCCTGGTATCCCTCCACTGTTTCCATCTAGACCAATAGTTATAACTGTAATATTTTGCATCCTTGCAATCAAAGCTTGTCTTAAAGTGTCAGGTGGAAGTCGGGAAAAGCCATCTCTCAAAACGACAAGCACCTGTGCTACACCTGTTCTGCCTTGTTCTGAGAACATCTTACGAGAATATTCAATGCCTCTATCAGAGTAGGTAACTGATGAGTTCACGGCCAAAGACCGCATCTTTGTCTGGAATGCCATAGAATCGTGAAAAGGAACAAAAGGGACACTTCGAAGGTTGCCATCATTCAGAATGCCAGCTACTCTAGTGCCATTAAATTCATTAAGGTTAAACGAACCAGCTGTAGATAATGCAAATTCCCTTGCCAAGAGCAAGCTGAGATCTGTCGAGGTTGGTGATCCATCCAGCAAGAATATCAAATCTCCGGGATATTGGCATTTTGAATCACTCTGGGGGGCTTGTGTTGTGGCTTGTCTTACTATTGGCGGCTGTGATGTCGATACCGGAAACTCTTGAGGATTAACACCCAGGGTTGGTAAGATGGGTGGGGGTGATAGCAAATCTGAAAATAGAAAAAGTTTCTTGCTTCAATGATATTATCAAGAACTAAAATTCATCATCATATTATAATGCATATTTTTATTTCCGTCATAAAAACTCTAAATTCACTTCTCAAGAAGGCTTTTGTCAGCTTTGATGGTTTCAAGATGTCCATAAACTAAGAATCTGTTAGCGTTAATTACACAAGCTAAAACATACTGTTACCATAAACCATTTTTCTTTAGGATTGTTATTTTAATGTCACATACTGAAGAGTTATAATCCCAACCAGAGTGCTTGAGGTAAGCCACTGACATATGGCAAGTTATACTAGCAAACCTTTAAATGTCTGACATGTCTTAATGGCCAAATGCACGTGGTCTCTAGATTCCTGTAATAACACACAAGAAAGCAACCTGGACCGCTTATTGCCTGCTAAGGTTCCAGTGAAGCAAGGGACACCTTGAAGATTTTCTGTCTGAGAGCTAATCGTTAAGACGAGTTAATGTAAAGTGCTTGATAGTGAGTAAATTGTGCACGTTCAAAATTTCCTAATGGCAAGCAAAACGCCATTCCATGGTTTGTGATCCAGTTGAGGATTTATAATTTTAAGGATATCGGCCATCTAAACAGGCAATATCCCATCAGATATCCTAAATTTGTGTGTACATTTTGTGAAGAAGTTGTATACTATCTGACATCTTTCCTAGCGAACAAATATCTAGTCCCTGATGCAAGCAAGCACTATAATTGAGAGCTACACACTTTCACATATAGCTAATGGAAGTCTCCTGGTACAAAGAGTGTTTGCACTCAGCCTATCGCTAGGCAGATCTGCAATCAAAATGTATTGCGGGTTAAAAATTCCACTTATGTATCAACATACCGAGTTATAGGATCGTGCGTATTTGTAATTAAACATACCACATAGTTTTGTCACCAGTTCGCTTCCTACAGACCGTAACTCAGTGAAGTCCCTTACACCGATAAATAGACCTGGGGTCGAAGCAACAGACTGGAGCTCTTGCCTCCCGTTTGGAAACATTCCACCATCTCCATCCAGACCAATGGTTACAACTGCGATATTTTGGGTCCTTGCTATCAGAGATTGTCTCAAAGTGTCAGGTAGAAGCGAGGAATAACCATCCCTAACAATGATCAGAACTTTCGGAATGCCATCTCTGCCCTCTTCAGTAAAAATCTTGCGTGCATAGGCGATGCCTTGGTCCAGAAATGACACAGAGGAGTTATAAGGTAGTGATCTCACTGCAGTTTGAAAGGCTGTAGCATTCTGAAAAGGTTCAAACGGAACGCTTTGAATGTTGGAGTCGTACATGATTCCTGCAACTCTTGTCCCTCCGTCTCCATCGATGTTGAAAGAGTCTGTAACGGACAGCACAAATTCTCTTGCTAAGAAGTAGTTCAGGTCTGTGGTGCTCTCTGACCCATCCAGTAGAAATATTAGGTCCCCGGGATAGGGGCACTTTGAACTGCTGAAGACGGGATCTCTTGTAACAGGGGTCTGTTTTGGCACTGTTGTGGGGCTTTGGGTTACTTGCGGAACAAAGCGAGTTGTCAGTAATGTGCGAAATGGTGAAATCAGACCTAGGAAGAAAAGTCGATAAAGTACACTTTTATAACATAGTACAGTATGATTTTGCGACATGATCTGAAATCAACAACAGAATTCTTGACTTATAGAACATGCCACATGTACACACTATTAATATCCAACTCAACAGCTATTAATGTTTTCCTCCTCAGTCTTGCAGTTCATCTTGCTTTGGACAATAATGGTTAAATAGTGGGTTGATTACGTGTAAAATACAAATAAGTGAAAGAATAAGTGAAAAAAAATGAGTACAATTTCACCTGTGGAGGAGTTCACTTACCACATATATCAGTAACCAGTCGGCTTCCTATAGACTGTAATTCGGTGAAGTCCCTCACATCAAAGAAAAGATCCCGAGATGAAGCAATAGAAGAAAGCTGTTGTCTCAGTCCTTGAATCACTCCACTGTTCTCACGTAGACCAACAGTTATAACTGTTATGTTTTCAGTTCTGGCTAGCATAGCTTGTCTCAAAGTGTCTGGTGGAAGTGAAGAAAAGCCATCTCTCACAAGGATCAAAACTTTGGGGATTCCTTCTCTGCCTTGTTCTTTAAACATCCTGCGAGCGTATTCAATACCTCTATCGGCAAACGAAACAGAAGGGTTGAATGACAATGACCTGATCTCAGTCTTGAAGGCTTCTGGGTTCCGAAAAGGAGATAGAGTTACACTTTGAATTTCTGTGTCATAAAGCACACCAGCAACTCTACTCCCATCAACACCATTCAGGTAAAAGGAATCAGCTACCAACAGCATAAATTCTCTGGCGAGACGAATGCTCATTTCTATGGACCCAGCTGACCCATCCAGCAAAAACACCAGGTCTGCTGGATACCGGCATTTTGAACCACTGAAGGTAGGCTTCGCGGTCAGAGGGGCTGATGTGGTTGATGGACGGGGTACTGTCGGGGGCGGTAATGTTGGTCTATCGGTTTCTTGAGGTATCAGATTTGTAGTCGATGGGAGCGGAGGAGGCATTATTAGTTCTGCAACATAAAATCAAAATATATTTAAAGCAAGAAAAACAATGCAAGACATGTATTATTTATTTATTTATCTAATTGGTGTTTTACGCCGTACTCAAGAATATTTCACTTATGCGACGGCGGCCAGCATTATGGTGGGTGGAAACCGGGCACAGCCCGGGGAAGACGTATTAAATAAGTATTCCAAATACACATGCACAGACAAAAACGTATGCCACCTGTGCTATTTCCTGTAGAAAATTTAAAAAAAACAAAGCCCCATGGTATCAAAGGTATTTTGTTTCATGTGGAAAATAAAATCTCACTCAGATGAAGTTTAGGTGCACACGCGAACAGATTTAATGAGGATACAAAATGCTGTAAACTTACCACAGATTGTTTGCACCAAAGTGATTTCAACAGAGGGCAAATCATCGAAGCTTTGCACCAGGAACATAAGAGCTTCTGAGGATGATATACTCAATAGTTCCTCCACTGCTTCAGAGGTGAACTCATCAGCACGTGAAGCCACACCCACAGTAATGATAAGGATGCCTTCTTGCTTGGCCTTTGTTGCCTCCTCGAAGGTGCGGTCTGGAAACCTTGACAGACCATCAGTCAGGATTACCAGGACTTTTGGCAGCCCAGGCCTGGCTTGCCTCTGGAATATGTCCCGTGCGGTCTGAATACCCAGGTGAGTGTGGGTGGATTCCTGCTGATGGTCAAGGCGCTCAAATGATTCCCTAAACTGGGAACTGCTCTGGAAAGGATCTAAAGGAATACTTTGAATAAGAGAGCTATAGGCAATACCCCCTGCTCTTATCCCATTTTTTACATCAAAATAAAACCTGGCCAGCACAGAAGATACAAACTCTTTCTCTTTGACGAAATCCGGAGTAATCAAGCTGTCTGAGCCATCAATCATGAAGATGAGCTCTCCAGGGTACACACAGTCTATGCTTGGTGGGGGAAGACGCTCCAAAGGTGATGGAGTAGATGCCCTGGACAACGGAATTGTAACAGTTATCTCTTCAGTCACTAATGGTGGTGCAGCAGTGGGCTGGTAAGGATTAAAAGGTAGCTGTGGTTGTCCTCCCAATGGGGGTAGTCTTGGAGGAAGGACTTGAGGTGGTGGTGGTTTGATAGTATTAGCAACATCCAATGTTGATGTCACTGGTACATCAGGCAATACAGTCGTCTTGGGTTCTGGCTGTCCGGGCACAACTAGTAATGGCGGTGCAAGAGTCGGCTGCTTATCTGATTCATTTGGAATTCCTGGTTGTACCTGAATTCCAAAAGACTCTTGTCCCGAGTTTCTTGGTGGCACCAAAGTGCGAGGGACTGCCCCAAATATTGGTGGCAGCTCAGAAGTGGTAGGTGTAAGGGTAGGCACCCCCAGTCGGGCTGTATCTGCAAAGTAATTAACAACATCAATTTTATTGATTATCATGGTGTGTCCGTATAACCATGTGTATGTACAAGTAATTCTGTCAGCAGCAATATTGATTTCATAAATCTGAGTCCACTGAAGTTCAGTATGTGGCTGTTCTTTCACGTGTACATAAGGTACGTTAACATTTAAACACAAAAACAATAGAGAATTTCAATGAATGTTATGATGAGACCCTACCCAGGTACAGATGACTTATGCATTTCAAATGGATTAGATGACTCTCGTGACTGCTTGAGTTTTCGTCTAGTGTATTTAGTGGTCATCTTACCACAAAGAACAGCTGTGATGTTGGGTAGAAGAAGAGGTAAGGTGGTGAAGTCTTCTTGAAAGAGAGCAAGACTATTCGTTGAGGCCAATTCTTTCAGGTACTGTTTTGTCACATCGTCCAATTCAAACCGCCCAAAACCAATGCCAACAACTATGATTGTCACCCCTTCATTTTTAGCGTTCTCGCCTTGGCGCAAGAAAGTTTCTGGATTTCTTTGCAAAGCACTGACTAGAACTATCAAAATTTTAGGACGTCCACTACGAGACTGAGACCTGAATGTGTCTCTTGCATACTGAATTCCAAGATCTGTGAAAGCAGGCTCTGAACCTTGACCTATATCAGTGAATGCTGATCTGAACTGGTTTGCACTCCGAAAAGGATTCAGTGGTAACCCTTGCACTTGGAAACTGTAAAATCCGGCTCCCACTCTCATACCAGTCAACTCATTCAGGGCTAGCGAATCAACAACTGCCAACACAAATTCTTTCATTCCATCAAAAGCTGATCTTGACAACATGTCTGATGCATCTATAAGGAACATTACATCAGCTGGCTCTGAACATTTTGTCTGTGATACAGCGAATATTGGATTAGACAGAGTAGTAGTAGAGATGGTAGTTGTGGCTGTTCTAATGGAAGTGGTGGTTGTAGGTGGAAGAGTGGTAGTTGTTGTGGTTGTAGGTGGAGAAGTAGTGGTGGTTGTGGGTGGAGGAGTGGTTGTTGTTGTGGTTGTGGGTGGAGGAGTGGTAGTTGTGGGTGGAAGAGTGGTAGTTGTTGTGGTTGTAGGTGGAGGAGTGGTAGTTGTTGTGGTTGTAGGTGGAGGAGTGGTAGTTGTTGTGGTTGTAGGTGGAGGAGTAGTGGTCGTTGTGGTTGTGGGTGGAGGAGTGGTTGTTGTTGTGGTGGTAGGTGGAGGAGTGGTAGTTGTGGGTGGAAGAGTGGTAGTTGTTGTGGTTGTAGGTGGAGGAGTGGTAGTTGTTGTGGTTGTAGGTGGAGGAGTGGTAGTTGTTGTGGTTGTAGGTGGGGGAGTGGTAGTTGTTGTGGTTGTAGGTGGAGGAGTGGTAGTTGTTGTGGTTGTAGGTGGGAGAGTGGTAGTTGTTGTGGTTGTAGGTGGAGGAGTGGTTGTTGTTGTGGTGGTAGGTGGAGGAGTGGTAGTTGTTGTGGTTGTAGGTGGAGGAGTGGTAGTTGTTGTGGTTGTAGGTGGGAGAGTGGTAGTTGTTGTGGTTTTAGGTGGAAGAGTCGTAGTTGTTGTGGTTGTGGGTGGAGGAGTGGTAGTTGTTGTGGTTGTAGGTGGAGTAGTAGTAGTTGTGGTTGTAGGTGGAGGAGTGGTAGTTATTGTGGTTGTAGGTGGAGGGGTGGTAGTTGTTGTGGTTGTAGGTGGAGGAGTGGTAGTTGTTGTGGTTGTAGGTGGAGGGGTGGTAGTTGTTGTGGTTGTAGGTGGAGGAGTGGTAGTTGTTGTGGTTGTAGGTGGAGGAGTGGTAGTTGTTGTGGTTGTACTTGGTGGAGTTGTTGTTGTCGTGGTTGTAGGTAGAGGAGTGGTTGTTGTGGTTGTAGGTGAAGGAGTAGTTGTTGTGGTTGTGGGTGGAGGAGTGGTTGTCATTGTGGTTGTGGGTTGAGGAGTGGTTGTCGTTGTGGTTGTGGGTGGAGGAGTGGTGGTAGTTGTAGTGGGTGAAGGAGTGGTGGTTGTTGTGGTTGTAGGCGGGGGAGTGGTTGTTGTTGTGGTTGTAGGCAGAGGAGTGGTTGTCATTGTAGTTGTAGGTGGAGGAGTGGTTGTTGTTGTGGTTGTAGGCTGAGTGGTTGTAGCTGTAGGTGGAGGGGTGGTAGTTGTTGTGGTTGTAGGTGGAGGAGTGGTAGTTGTTGTTGTGGTTGTAGGTGGAGGAGTGGTGGTCTTTGTAGCTGTAGGTGGAGGAGTGGTTGTTGTTGCAGTTGAAGGTGGAGGAGTGGTTGTTGTGGTTGTAGAAAGAGGAGTAGTTGTTGTTGTGGTTGTAGGTGGAGAGGTTGTGGTTGTCCTGGTTGTAGATGGACGAGTGGTGGTTGTTGTAGTAGGTGGAAGAGTTGTCGCTCTAGATGCAGGAGTTGTAGTAATTGTATCACTGGTGGATGGAAACGTAGAGCCAGTTTCATGTATTCCAGTCGATGATTCAGCAGATAGTCTTGATATGACTGAAAGGAGAATTACGGCAGCACAGTGAAGACTATAGTCTGACATGTCCTTTCAATCTGGGCCCACTTGCACGAAACCCTCTTAACGTTAAGTGCACGTAACTACCATGACAACCAGCACTGTGGGCATTACGTCTCCAGAGTAGTTACCTGCTCTTAATGTTAAGAGGGTTTCATGCAAGTGGGCCCATTTCTGAATAGGTAAGTGAAGCGAGGTTGCACAGTTAAGAGTTAGGAAGCACTCTGCATCTGCATAAGTTGGCAGGCAGGCATTGTCTGAGGGCGAATTTTAAACTTCACTGAATACGAAACAATCCGAGAAAACCTTGATATCCAACACAGGTATTGGTAAATCACATGTCAGTATGGGGAATGTTAATATTCATTTCAGAAAGCTAGGTATAAGTTGTTATCCAATCAAAAAGCCAGTCCGAATCAACATGAGCAGAAGACAATAAAACACTGTGTACTGATGTACACAAAGTAAGATTATAATGGGCAACTGAAAATCAGTCAGTGGGTCAGTAGGCTGTAGAGAGTAAAAACATGCAGGCTTTTATGTTGGTACTGTCTTCTGTGTATTACAGCCTGCAAATCTCAACAGAGGTAATATGTTGTCTGAAAAACAGTACTGGTATTACAGGTAGAAACACAGAAGTCATAACTGATTTGTAACAAGTTATAAATCACTGTCAAATTGTTACAATGCAGAGCTGCAATTCAGTACTTATGTGTCAGTACATACTGTCATTCTTCAACCTTTTCGCATGATTGCAAGGTGTTCATTCAAGCTTATTCTGAAGTCATTATCCTGTGTGAACTGATAAAATTATAGTTTCTGTGAAGCCCTAAATTGGGCAATTCAACAAATGTAGTTTTGCCTTCAAATCAAATTAAAAAGATAAAAAACTGCCCTGAAAATCTCTATTTCATATACAAAAAGGTTGAGGATTTGATATGTTTATTTATTTGATTTGTGCTTTATGCTGTTCTGAAGAATATTTCACTTATACGACGATGGATCCCACGACCTTCCCATGCACGGCCGGAGAGGAAGCCAGCATTAGCTTGACTTGAACTCACAGAAACGGCATTGGTAAGAGGCTCCTGGCTAGGCCAATATGTGTGATAAAATGTATCAATGTACATGTCTGATGGAATGTTGATAAAATGCACTGAGGATAATATACAGCTTAAATTCAGAGCTGATGTATTACTTCATACATGTAAATGCAGGCAACTTGTTAATATGTGGATACAAAGGCAAATCAGCGAAAATGTTAAACGATTAAAAGTCAAAATTACTTCAAGGTATATTTTGCAATTAGTATTGTGTGTTATTTCATTGATGAACATCACTGTGTATTAAGTTATAGATACAAAAAAATTGTTGAAACAAAGCTGAAAATAAGTATTTATGTTAATATACAGCTGCAAATCAGAGGAGATGTTAATATACAGCTGCAGATCAACAATAAAACATTAGTATCAGATGCAAATCTGCACTGATGTTTTACTTGAAAGCTGAGCACATATTTGGACATTAAATGTTAATAATTGAGCTTTTAGACATTTAAATATTAATGATTATATTGTGAGTATATAAGCTGGCATTTTATAAAAATCAGAAATATATAATTATTCTTTTAAGAGAGATTATCTCAAAAACTATTTCACTATTTCTTAAAACTTGATTATTTGCGACCAATTATCATTTATGAATATAGGATTTCAATCTCAAATGTCTACACTATCAGTAGATTTAGCCATCAACATGTTTCAAATAAATACCAAGTGTACAAATAAGCACTATAATCATCAAGTTTTGCTTTCCTTTACTTGTACTGTTCATCAAACCTTGTCTTGACTGATCTATACACTGAATACATGTACACTTCAATTTTCAGTGATCTCAAAATGTAACAATAAAGGTATGCAGCACTGTCGACAAAAAGAATGTTTGAGCAGATGAGAAAGAGAGTAAATGCTGTATATGCCTACCACAAATGGCATCTGTAACATTGGTCAATATTCCAGATAGTCCTGTGAAATTTGGTAGGCGGAAAGCCAAGTCATCCGCTGAAGCAATGGCAACACGTTCTCCATTTCCAAATGCCTGTTCCGAGCTTAGACCAATCATTATGATCTTAATACCTTCCTGTTTTGCTCCCTCTGCCTGTTGAATCACAGGTTGTGAAAGGGTAGACAAATCATCAGTTAATAATACTAGAATTTTGGCAACTCCATTTCTGCCTTGTGTCCCAATAACCTCCCTCGCAAACTCTATTCCCAAATCAAGAGATTCTGGTTGTTCGCCAAATATGAAGGTGAAACGATCCAAGGCGGTTCGTAGATCTGTGACATTTCTAAATGGGTCCAATGGAATACCCTGTAAACCAAACGTGAGAGAGACAGCACCAACCCGCATTCCATCTGAAGGGTTCAAATAGAAAGAGTCTGCTACAGACATAACAAAGCTCTTCTCCTGTTCAAAGTAGGCCTGGACCATTCTGTCTGATCCACCCAAGACAATCATGACCTCTGCTGGGTAGAGACAGTCAGGGTTGGTCGGAGATGGGTTAACGGCAAAGGGTGAACTTCGTGGGGCTGCTGTGGTAATGATCATGGGCACAATAGCCCTGGTGCTGGTCAGTGGGTCAATACGAGCTCGGTCAACTCCTGTGGCAGGGGGGTCTTTAGACTGAGAATTGGCCAATGCATCTAGAAATGAAGGCAAACACCACTTATGTGCTTGGGTAAGAGATTTTACTTATGTCAAATAATATCTTACTTATGCCAAACTTGAGAAGATCATGGATTTAATTAATAGGGCCTCACTGAATTACCTCTCTTTAGGTAACTCTTCCGTTTAAAAGGTCCCACTTCTTGTAGTTTCATACCTCAAAAATTAGTCTCGCTTCGAGACATAGTTGCTGTCAGGTAATAAGAAAGGTAATTCAGAGGAGGTCTATTGTGAAAAGCCAACAAAATTCCAGATTCAAATATGTGGACTATGAAAAACATACATCTCCTGCTACATGATTTCCATATTTATAAATTCCGGTCAGAACACAGCTTTACAAGGCTAACAGTATCAGAATATGACACATCTAATTTTTAGATTTTTATACATGGAATTTCCTTATCATCATTAGCTGGAGCCACTGGATGTTTCTATGTTGACATTTTATTCTTAAATATATTTATTTAATTAACTGCTCCTTAATACCAGATTCAAGCCGATTTCACTTACGACCTTGCAAGTAATACTGGTGAAAAAAGAAGTGGTCTTCAGCAAAAGTGAATAAATGGCCTAACTTGTGCTGTGAACTGTTTATAGTTACAATTTAATGAAGAAGTTAAGCATCATCTTAGAAATTTAAGGCTGGCTAAAAATAACATCACTCACCACAAAGTGTCTTGGTCACTGCATCTCCAAAAAATACTAATGTGTTAAAGTCTGGAACCTGAAAGACATGATCCTCAGATGATGATATGGTCTGCAGTTCTCTGATTTGTCTTTCCATTAGATCAACGAATGTAGGTTTTATACCAACAGTTATTACTGTAATCCCTTCTTGCTTGGCCAGAGCAGCCTCCTGTTCTGTAAGCTCTGGGCGTCTTGACAAACCGTCAGTCAAAATGATCAAGACTCTGGGTACTCCTTGCCTAGCTTGTTGTCTGAAGACTTCCCGCGCATACTGTATACCAAGATGAGTAAATGTGGACTCTTGATCATGCACCAAATGCCCAAATTCTCTCCTAAACTCTGACACATTCAGGAACGGTCTCAGTGGAATTCCTTGCACCCGTGAACTAAAGGCCAACCCTCCAACCCTGATCCCATCTGCTGGATTCAGATAGAGAGAATCCACAATGGACAGGACAAAGTCCTTCTCCTGCTCAAAGTTGATGTCCACCATACTGTCCGACCCATCCACCATGAACATTAGCTCAGCTGGATACCGGCAGCCTGGTTCAGGGGCTGGAGGAATTCTTGCTGGAGAGAATGTGCTAGTAATGGAGGGTGGTGAAGGGGCTGCTGTAAGTGGTGGAGTGGCTACTGTGGGTGGAGGGATTCTTCTTGTTGGTAGTTGAAGTGGTGGTGGAAGCAAGGATGACTTGGCTGCAACTTCTGAAATTTCAACATATCAGAAAAGTAAAAACATTTTAACACTGACACCATCACAGTCACAAATTTTTATACTTAAGAGACAACTTGGAGCCATATTATGATCAACAGCATTTAGATCTTTTAATATATGCACATTATTTGGCTCTTGGAACCCTTTAGGTTGAGAAGCCCTAGGTTCAGAGGGTTGTTCTCGCACCTCTTAACTGGCTCACAACCAGTGAAGTCACATGCTTGAATTTGTGGCTTAAAGTCAGTCGATGGCACTAGACACAAATATGTCAGAGTTCCCTAAACCCTAGCTCTGGATGCCTTCGCCACGCTCTTTTTTATTTTTTCTGCCGCTGATGTAGTCATGGCTGGGTCCCCTTGGACTCAGTTGGAAGAGTTGTTCCATTTTAGAAAACAGTCGATAATTAACCTACCACGCCCACCCAGTCACTCCTATACAATGCCTCGGGCACCTGACTGTTACAATCCCGAGATGTAGATCATTCCAAAGGAAAATATTCATCTATATTTATTATAAAGTCCAGCATCTCTGCTCATTTGTTATTTACGAAATGGCCGCCACCTACAAAGCGCGCATGCAGTTAACAGTTAAAGGTTAACATCTTACCACAAAAAACTGATGTCACATTGGAAAAAATGAAGGGTAATTCGTTGAAATCTTGGATCAGATACACAAAATCTGTAGATGATGCTATCCTCTCCAGTTCTTGAATGGCTCTCTCCACAGCATCCCTGTTTCCTGATCCAATCCCAACAGTTATTACTGTAATCCCTTCTTGCTTGGCCAGAGCAGCCTCCTGTTCTGTAAGCTCTGGGCGTCTTGACAAACCATCAGTCAAAATGATCAAGATTCTGGGTACTCCTTGCCTAGCTTGTTGTCTGAAGACTTCCCGTGCATACTGCATACCAAGATGAGTAAATGTGGACTCTTGATCATGCACCAAACGCCCAAACTCTCTCCTAAACTCTGACACATTCAGGAACGGTCTCAGTGGAATTCCTTGTACCCGTGAACTAAAGGCCAACCCTCCAACCCTGATCCCATCTGCTGGATTCAGATAGAGAGAATCCACAATGGACAGGACAAATTCCTTCTCCTGCTCAAAGTTGATGTCCACCATACTGTCCGACCCATCCACCATGAACATCAGCTCAGCTGGATACCGGCAGCCTGGTTCAGGGGCTGGAGGAATTCTTGCTGGAGAGAATGTGCTAGTAATGGAGGGTGGTGAAGGGGCTGCTGTAAGTGGTGGAGTGGCCACTGTGGGTGGAGAGATTCTTCTTGTTGGTAGTTGAAGTGGTGGTGGAAGCAAGGACGACTTGGCTGCAACTTCTGAAATTTCAACACATCAGAAAAGTAAAAACATTTTAAAACTGACACCGTCACAGTCACAAATTTTTATACTTAAGAGACAACCTGGAACCATATTATGATCAACAGCATTTAGATCTTTTAATATATGCATATTATTTGGCTCTTGGAACCCTTTAGGTTGAGAAGCCCTAGGTTCAGAGGGTTGTTCTCGCACCTCTTAACTGGCTCACAACCAGTGAAGTCACATGCTTGAATTTGTGGCTTAAAGTCAGTCGGTGGCACTCGACACAAATATGTCAGAGTTCCCTAAACCCTAGCTCTGGATGCCTTCGCCACGCTCTTTTTTATTTTTTCTGCCGCTGATGTAGTCATGGCTGGGTCCCCTTGGACTCAGTTGGAACAATTGTTCCATTTTAGAAAACAGTCGATAACTAACCTACCACGCCCACCCAGTCACTATTATACAATTCCTAGGGCACCTGACTGTTACAATCCCGAGATGTAGATCATTCCAAAGGAAAATATTCATCCATATTTATTGAGGTCCAGCATCTCTGCTCATTTGTTATTTACGAAATGGCCGCCACCTACATGGCGCGCATGAAGTTAACAGTTAAATGTTAACATCTTACCACAAAAAGTTGACGTCACATTGGAAAAAATGAAGGGTAATTCGTTGAAATCTTGGATCAGATACACAAAATCTGTAGATGATGCTATCCTCTCCAGTTCTTGAATGGCTCTCTCCCCAACATCCCTGTTTCCTGATCCAATCCCAACAGTTATTACTGTAATCCCTTCTTGCTTGGCCAGAGCAGCCTCCTGTTCTGTAAGCTCTGGGCGTCTTGACAAACCGTCAGTCAAAATGATCAAGACTCTGGGTACTCCTTGCCTAGCTTGTTGTCTGAAGACTTCCCGCGCATACTGTATACCAAGGTGGGTAAATGTGGACTCTTGATCATGCACCAAACGCCCAAACTCTCTCCTAAACTCTGACACATTCAGGAACGGTCTCAGTGGAATTCCTTGTACCCGTGAACTAAAGGCCAACCCTCCAACCCTGATCCCATCCGCTGGATTCAGATAGAGAGAATCCACAATGGACAGGACAAAGTCCTTCTCCTGCTCAAAGTTGATGTCCACCATACTGTCCGACCCATCCACCATGAACATCAGCTCAGCTGGATACCGGCAGCCTGGTTCAGGGGCTGGAGGAATTCTTGCTGGAGAGAATGTGCTAGTAATGGAGGGTGGTGAAGGGGCTGCTGTAAGTGGTGGAGTGGCTACTGTGGGTGGAGAGATTCTTCTTGTTGGTAGTTGAAGTGGTGGTGGAAGCAAGGATGACTTGGCTGCAACTTCTGAAATTTCAACACATAAACCACATATCAGAAAAGTAAAAACATTTTAACACTGACACCATCACAGTCACAAATTTTTATACTTAAGAGACAACCTGGAACCATATTATGATCAACAGCATTTAGATCTTTTAATATATGCACATTATTTGGCTCTTGGAACCCTTTAGGTTGAGAAGCCCTAGGTTCAGAGGGTTGTTCTCGCACCTCTTAACTGGCTCACAACCAGTGAAGTCACATGCTTGAATTTGTGGCTTAAAGTCAGTCGATGGCACTAGACACAAATATGTCAGAGTTCCCTAAACCCTGGCTCTGGATGCCTTCGCCACCCTCTTTTTTATCTTTTCTGCCGCTGATGTACTCATGGCTGGGTCCCCTTGGACTCAGTTGGAACAATTGTTCCATTTTAGAAAACAGTCGATAATTAACCTACCACGCCAACCCAGTCACTCCTATACAATGCCTCGGGCACCTGACTGTTACAATCCTGAGATGTAGATCATTCCAAAGGAAAATATTCATCTATATTTATTATAAAGTCCAGCATCTCTGCTCATTTGTTATTTACGAAATGGCCGCCACCTACATGGCGCACATGCAGTTAACAATTAAAAGTTAACATCTTACCACAAAAAGTTGACGTCACATTGGAAAAAATGAAGGGTAATTCGTTGAAATCTTGGATCAGATACACAAAATCTGTAGAGGATGCCATCTTCTCCAGTTCTTGAATGGCTCTCTCCCCAACATCCCTGTTTCCTGATCCAATCCCAACAGTTATTACTGTAATCCCTTCTTGCTTGGCCAGAGCAGCCTCCTGTTCTGTAAGCTCTGGGCGTCTTGACAAACCGTCAGTCAAAATGATCAAGACTCTGGGTACTCCTTGCCTAGCTTGTTGTCTGAAGACTTCCCGCGCATACTGTATACCAAGGTGAGTAAATGTGGACTCTTGATCATGCACCAAACGCCCAAACTCTCTCCTAAACTCTGAAACATTCAGGAACGGTCTCAGTGGAATTCCTTGTACCCGTGAACTAAAGGCCAACCCTCCAACCCTGATCCCATCTGCTGGATTCAGATAGAGAGAATCCACAATGGACAGGACAAAGTCCTTCTCCTGCTCAAAGTTGATGTCCACCATACTGTCCGACCCATCCACCATGAACATCAGCTCAGCTGGATACCGGCAGCCTGGTTCAGGGGCTGGAGGAATTCTTGCTGGAGAGAATGTGCTAGTAATGGAGGGTGGTGAAGGGGCTGCTGTAAGTGGTGGAGTGGCCACTGTGGGTGGAGGGATTCTTCTTGTTGGTAGTTGAAGTGGTGGTGGAAGCAAGGGCGACTTGGCTGCAACTTCTGAAATTTCAACATATCAGAAAAGTAAAAACATTTTAACACTGATACCATCACAGTCACAAATTTTTATACTTAAGAGACAACCTGGAACCATATTATGATCAACAGCATTTAGATCTTTTAATATATGCATATTGTTTGGCTCTTGGAACCCTTTAGGTTGAGAAGCCCTAGGTTCAGAGGGTTGTTCTCGCACCTCTTAACTGGCTCACAACCAGTGAAGTCACATGCTTGAATTTGTGGCTTAAAGTCAGTCGGTGGCACTAGACACAAATATGTCAGAGTTCCCTAAACCCTGGCTCTGGATGCCTTCGCCACCCTCTTTTTTATCTTTTCTGCCGCTGATGTAGTCATGGCTGGGTCCCCTTGGACTCAGTTGGAACAATTGTTCCATTTTAGAAAACAGTCGATAACTAACCTACCACGTCCACCCAGTCACTCCTATTCAATGCCTCGGACACCTGACTGTTACAATCCTGAGATGTAGATCATTCCAAAGGAAAATATTCATCCATATTTATTAAAGTCCAGCATCTCTGCTCATTTGTTATTTACGAAATGGCCGCCACCTACATGGCGCGCATGCAGTTAACAATTAAAAGTTAACATCTTACCACAAAAAGTTGACGTCACATTGGAAAAAATGAAGGGTAATTCGTTGAAATCTTGGATCAGATACACAAAATCTGTAGAGGATGCCATCTTCTCCAGTTCTTGAATGGCTCTCTCCCCAACATCCCTGTTTCCTGATCCAATCCCAACAGTTATTACTGTAATCCCTTCTTGCTTGGCCAGAGCAGCCTCCTGTTCTGTAAGCTCTGGGCGTCTTGACAAACCGTCAGTCAAAATGATCAAGACTCTGGGTACTCCTTGCCTAGCTTGTTGTCTGAAGACTTCCCGCGCATACTGTATACCAAGATGAGTAAATGTGGACTCTTGATCATGCACCAAACGCCCAAACTCTCTCCTAAACTCTGACACATTCAGGAACGGTCTCAGTGGAATTCCTTGTACCCGTGAACTAAAGGCCAACCCTCCAACCCTGATCCCATCTGCTGGATTCAGATAGAGAGAATCCACAATGGACAGGACAAAGTCCTTCTCCTGCTCAAAGTTAATGTCCACCATACTGTCTGACCCATCCACCATGAACATCAGCTCAGCTGGGTATATACAGTCAGTTAATGTACCAGGGATGGGCAGACGTGGATCGGGTCTGACAATGAAGGCGGATGGAACTGTAGTTTCAGGGACAGAGGCCACCGTAACTGGGCGAAGAGGTGTAGTTGGCAGAGGTGCAATTTCACCAGGTAAACTTGCAAAATCTGGAAGAATATAAACATAAATGTTTGTATAAACTTGCAGCATTAACTTTAAACTCACTGAAATTCAACGTTTACCGTTAATGAATGGTTTAAATGTATGAAATAACGTGAAGATACAGTAGTAGGTCTTTTACATAAAGGTAAACTACAATGACATGTAGATGATTACTGTATTATTAAAGATAAACAAATGACAAATGTAATGTTGAATTTCGGTTTCTTTAAACACCCATCTTGTATATAGTATAAGCTATAATACACAATGCCCAGCATGCAGCATACATACCACACAAGGTTTGTGTGAAGTTGTTTACCAGCGGGTCCAAACTTTCAAAATCTGGAAGAACATAAAGGAGGTCTGTTGAGGAGGCGATGTTCTCTAGTTCACCTCGGGAGCGAGAATTTGTTCCTAGGATTGCTCTCCCAATACCCACCACCACAATAGTAACATCTTCTAGCTTTGCATCCTCTGCCTGTTGCGAGGTCATCTCAGGTCGCCTGGAAAAGCCATCAGTAAGAATCACAAGCGTTTTGGGCACCCCTTCTCTAGACTGAGATTTGAAGATCCCTCTAGCATACTCAATACCCAAGTGGGTGAAGGTCGATTCTTGATCATGTATAAGACCACCAAATGACTCACGAAACTGTGAGACGTTCTGGAAAGGGTCAAGAGGAATGCCCTGGACACGGGTGCTAAAAGCCAAGCCTCCGACTCTTATACCGTTCACCGGGTCAAGGTAGAGAGAGTCCACCACAGACAGCACAAAGTTCTTCTCTTGAGCAAAGTTGATGTCCAACATACTGTCCGACCCATCCACCATAAAGATGATCTCGCCAACATTCGGACAAAAGAAATCGTCACTAAACAAGGGTACTGTTTCTGTAGAAGCAAGTTCTGGAAAACGATAAATGTTACATATGGTATCATTTGGTACAGGCAAATAATCTATGTTTAATGGCAGAAAACTAATAAATTCATTGTCTCTTAACCAAAGAACAAGAACATCTCAAGGACACACAGTGATCAAGAACAGTATATTAGAAAATCCTGGTGATCCACCAGTCATGTGATGTACACGTACCTTGCAGATAACTCTCACATCTTGGAAAACCAAGAAAAGTGACTATAGGAAATATATCATGCAGATTTTAAGTTATACCAATATGACCAATGATACGGCCAATATATTTCACATCATGTTTAAATATGTGTATTAATTAATTCCATACTATGACACTGTATGTATTTAGTAAAATCTGCCAGCAGTTTTCCAATGCTTTTGCACTCCTGTAATGCCACAGGAGAACATAATTCAGATGAGTAATGTAATTATTTTTAGATAATTTCATAAACTCGGTATTTTCCGCAACGCTTTCTTTTTGCTTTTTCCACGATGTACAACACAGAGGTCACTTACTGGACTATATCTGGGAATGACTAGACTGAGCTTAATGATAGCACCAGTCTCCTGCATGTGCACATGCCTACTAATTAACACTTCCTTACTTGATTGGTGTCTAACGACATGTTCAAGAATTTTCCACTTTACAAAGCAGTGTAGGAAACCGTGGTGCCTGGCATAAACCACCAAACTTCATGACAGTACCTGACAAACCTCTTGACATCAAGCCACTGTCGAAACAACTAAATTAATACTTTACTGTGAAAGATTTTAGATGAGTAAATTTTACATTTATCAGTGTGTCCACACTTACCGCATACAGTTTGTGTGATATTTGGTGCCCATGACAGCAAAGTGTCAAAACCCGTGATGTTGAAGGTGAGGTCTGGATAGGATGCTATAGTCACCAGCTCATCCATCGCCTCCACAGCTATGCCTTGGTTTTGTCTTCCAATACCCACAGTAACTATTGTGATGTTCTCTTCCTTAGCCCTCGCCGATTCACTGATTGTCAGACTGGGTTTCTGGGAAAAGCCATCTGTGAGAATAACCAGGATCTTGGGAACATTTGGCCTGGCTTCCTCCTTGAAGATGGTTCTGGCATATTGTATTCCTGAGTGGGTTTCTGTACCATCACGGTCGTGAGGTAACAAGTCCACTGCTCTCTCAAACAGATGAGCCCTGCTAGAATGAGTCAGCGGTACTCCATGGATCTCGGTACTGAAGGCGATACAGCCTACACGCATGCCATTGACCTTGCTGAGGTAGAGGGAATTGGCTATGGACAGCACTAAGTCTTTTTGTCGTTGAAAATCAACATCCAAGATGCTATCTGATCCATCCACCATAAAAAGGACCTCACCAGTAGCAAAGCATTCTGATACAGATAGAGAAAAAAGCATTCAGGATTTTATGCCTGTGTGTAATAATTACGATAATACTATACATGAAAAATAGTCATTATTATCATAGAATGCTTATCAACTGTAAAATACTTCTATTCTTCATTCAACCAAGTACAATTTTTACCACACAACATAATTCCCAAGCCAGTTGTAAAATAACAGCATGTGATCAACTATAAAACGATAACATATGATCAACTACAAAAAGAATAGCATACGATCAAACTATACAAAGCTAATTAACATTTTCAGATAAAAATTTCCCTTCCTCACAAACATTTCCACATGAAATGGAAGTAACACAATAAAACTGTAACAGAAGCTATCTTTACATTTTAGCCACAACTAAGCAGATCTATGTCAGTCATTCTGTCTGTCAATCAGATTTTTGACGTCCTATCTTCCAACATTTGGATCCTATATGTTTTAATTTTGTCATGCGGTGTCACAGCTATTTTGGATATGCACTTCTCTTTTTACAATTTTTGTCACTTCAGTCAAATGTTTGATTTCAAAAGTGAAAAGAGACATTAACACTATTTTTCATGTGAATCCCAGTTGTGGTTACTGCTGAAATGAGCTTGCTTAAAAAACAAACAAAAAAAACAGGAAAACTCAGTGTTACATTAATGTCATCAAACATTGTAAAACAAAAGTCTGGTAAATTGTTTTTAAGCTTTGATTTCACCATTCTGACCACAAATCATGATGGTACAGATGGAGTACAAGCTACAAATGTACATCTGTCATATCTCATTCCTTTAATCGCCTTATTATAGCATGAGCAGCAACAGATGTTAGAAATTCCTCCATTCATACGCATATTTATAAGACACTCATTCATCTGAAGAAAAAAACGTTCACAGGCTCCATGAACAGGTAGACATCTAAAATTTTTGTTAATACATTCATAAATGTATAATTCATCAGGTACATCTGTCTACATAGATTTTTTAGACACCTACATCGGTGCACTGCAGCCACCACACACATTCATGGAAGGCACTGACATACCTCACCAATCCTCTGAGATGACATTATTTTTGTATGTATGTATGCTTGGGGCTTAATTTTTCAGGCATTTGACGATGAGGAGTCATTAGGTGTACGTACATATATTCTGTCTTCTTGTGGCAGGGCGAGTCAATGCTGCCTAAGTGCTGCGCCAATGAAGTATCATGGCAAACACACCAGACATGACACCCCACCCAGTCACCTTATACTGATTCCCAGCCAACCAGTTATGTTCCTTGCTTTATAACCTGTCTTTGTACTAAGCACAAGGGGATCTTTGGTATAATTCAACCTGGGTCTGATCCTTGGGTCTCTTGAATTCGAGGCAGACAACATGATTTTTGTATATATGAATGTTCAAAACAATTCACAAATGAAGCAGTATAAATTTCCAATCATAATGCACAAGCACAAAAGTACAGAAATTGTCTGTGTGAAGGTTTTTGGCTCATGCAGTTGTTCCACAGGCTATTTGCATGGGCTTTAGTCCAGGCTAAAATGTCATATACTTTGTTTAAGATTTAAGCCCCAAGCTTTAAACTTCCATATAATTTTGAACGACTGGCCTCACAAATGGGGGATTTGAATTGAAATCCAAAAGCTATACATTTTTATAGCACCCACCTCAAAGTACATTACATGCCAAACCTCAATCTACTATAAATGACGTACTGCCAAAAGCCAGATGATCAATGTATTCCAAAACTTGTGACATGTAAAGGAAAAGAGGTGATGGACGATGGGTGTGCAGACTGACAAAGATGCATGAACACAGATGACAACTTTTCAGGCCTCTAGCATGATAAACTTCTTTATTTACAGAAAAAGAAACAAAAAAGCATTATTGAAATATCTTGAGTTTTCTTACTAATTGTAGATAATTTCATGAAAATTCAACAAAAATAATTCTTGTCATTATCCCATTTCAAAAAAAATGTTGTTAATTATTTTGTAACTATAAGAAGCAAAGTCTTAGATTTGTCAGTTTAGAAGCAGTTAAAATGTGTAACTTCATTTGTGTTTTAAACTGTAAACCCCCATCCTGTGGCAAAGTCTATTAAGTTAATGGCTAAAATTAATTTCAGACATGGGGCTACATATGAGACAAAGACACGTTTTCTCAGATAAGAAATGCCAATAAAAAATGACAATGAAAAGCTAAGAATGTGTTTTTATCTGCATCACTGTAATTCTTCAACAAATTTCGCAAATTTTCAAGATGTTTGCCAACATACACGCTGTATTCTGAAGGCATTATTTTGTGTAGGCTGATAAAATTATACTTTTCGTGAAGCTCTGAAATTGGCCAATCCAACCAATGTAGTTTTGTCTCCAAAATCAAATTAAAAATGTGTATAAAATACACTGAAAGTTGACACTTTACATGGGAAAAGGTTGAGGAATCAGGGTAACAAGCCTAGGACACAATACACATTTGGTCTGGACCATTCAATATTCAACGCACTGAAATCACACCTGTATGTTCAACTTTTGACATAAACCCACTAACAACTGTAGAAAATTTCTAATCAGAAAATGACCATCTATTCTTGTGACAAAAGCTCAACAGTCAGACTTGATCATGATATCAGCTGTCATAAATATAGTCTTTCAAGTGTGACTTTTGTCTACCTGATGCGAAGTGAAATCGCTGAACTGTATTTTTTATCAGATCTGACAGTCAAATGGCTGCCTATCTCTACCATGGCAGGAAATGTGAGGTTATCATTACACATCTCTTAATTATATGAATAATTAAAATCACTCTGATTGTCAAGATATCTAGAACCTTTCAAATTTCAGTATCGGTAAAGCATATTCCTCTGCCTGCATAAAAATAACCTTTTCAAATTATAACAAGTCCATTATATTTAGTTAAGATCTACCCACAACAAACAGTTTTGAAAAAAAAAAATGCTTTCACAAATAAATAAATGTAGTACCTCTAAATAGACATTCTTTCACACACATTCTGATGTATTTAATCACTTAAGATTAAAATACACATCCTTGAAGTGATATATATTAATCTCATATTATGATTATGTATGTGTTGAAAATAAAACATCTGAGTACATGTATTTAGATCTTGTGCTTGGAACTGGCCCAATCAACATCTGATATATTAGAGTCTGACCTCCAACCCACTTGGTAATCATCAGATAAATCAAAATGCTGAGAAAATGCAAATAATGGTGTTCTTGATCAGAATCATAACTTACAGCACTGTGAGTCACAGGGTTGGTCACAATTTTAATTTGGGGCTATTTTAAGGTCCAATAAGCCAGCCTACATGCATTTACTTGATAATAGTAAGTGTTTTACTTTGTAGGAAAGAATATTTCACTTCCACAATGATTTCCAGGTTTGTGGGTAGAGAAATCCAGGCAGGGACTGAAGGATACCTTATCTACCAACATGACAGGTGCTTGAGGAATCTTCCCACAAATCATCACAAACAAGCCAAAATAGGTACATACATGTAAAGCTATATAAAGCTACATTCCTCACAGCAAGGATATTCTACATACACCCCCCTCATTATTACCTGCTTTATTAATTAACATGTGATTCAATAAAGCAGGGTCAAAAAAAGTTTCCCTCAAATTTTTCACAAACTGTCGTTGTAAACAACTGTTCACACTTTCAAGTTTCAGTGAAGAAAACCTTCAGATTTGTTTATTCATTGCACTCAAAAGCTTAGTTATCATGTCATATTATGAAAAGAAAACCATGATATCATGATGATGTGGCTTATAACTGTATATATTTTCTGTCCATATAATATATATATGCCAAATGCTATCAGTAGCTAACAGACCTCATACAATGTGCAATAACAGGATAGACAGATTTGTAACAATAGTCATAATTAGGCAGAGCGGCACATTGTATTAAGATTTATTTATTTATTTATTTATTTGATTGGTGTTTATCGCCGTACTCAAGAATATTTGACTTAAACGACGACAGCCAGAATTAGGGTGGGAGGAAAATGGGCTCTCCACGGCCATCTGCAGGTTTCTGGCAGGCCTTTCCACATACGGCCGGAGAGGAAGCAAGCATGAGCTGGACTCACAGTCACCGCATTGCTGAGAGGCATTACGCTAGTGCACTAACCAACTGAGTCACGGTATTTTATATTAAGATTTTAGGCAAATTCAGCAGTGAATGCAGTTTTCCAAAGTCAAAGTATCAGAGCAGCAGATTTAGTTCATATTTAATAGACTGTTATGCAACTGTTTTTGGGCTAGGTGCAAAATTGCTTAAAGTTTAATCTGGTATTAAGTCAAACGAGTTTTGAACAACTGACTGACCAAATTATTTAGCATGATTGAAGATACAACCCTGATCACCAAGAACTGAGACCGTCAAAATACTGTCACTGATTTATACAGGTTGAAATCGAAGTATCTGCGAAATATAAACGTAAATTAATGGACAAACTACATTTAGGAAGTTAGTGACTACAGGCAGATACATGTAAATGTAGAATAGGGCTGAGAATACAACTCACTCAGGCGGTAAGATTCCACTTGGCTATAGGTTTTGATTAGAATTATTTCATTGGAGTCAAAAAGGATTAGTGTCCAGATTCAACTACTGGCCACAATTACAAAGTTTGTAACCTGTTTAATCAGTGTATGATCAGTAGGGCGTCTGTGAAACACAATTACAACGACCTTAAATCCACTCAAAACAACAGACTTACATGTACGTACTGCACTAGCAGGTCCTCAGCCGGCCACCCAGTAGGCCCTATGCCTCAGGGGTGATGCCACAGCTAACCTGAGGCTAAGGCTGGCTGGACTACAGAGCCTGAGATTCACATCAAAAGGATTCTGATATGGATTCTAGCGTTATGCAGAGTGAAATATACTGCCATATCAATTTAATTCAACAACAGAAGACGATACAGTTCCGATTTATGTCACTGATATTTCTGACCACACTTCGGGTTCTGAATTTTCAGACAATGATGTTGATGTTTTGTTGAGTCATTTCCAGCTGTAGTGGTAATACACACCGGTATAAGCTATATGTACACATATACAGCTTTGTGGTCAAATTTTGCATGTTTATCATACAATTTGATATTTTTTAAAACATACTTTGTCTCTGGCTGCTTCACATGTGAATATATTTCCTTGAGGGCTTCTAAATTCATAACCCACATGCATATGCGATAACAATTGGTATTTGAATAGCTAAAGTCTACATAATCGTGTCCCATATAAATACAGCGTGGACATCACTGTCAATGTACAAAGATTTGCTCTCTTGTATGTGATCCAGTTTTCAGTTCAATTTTATAGTATTTTATAACCATTGTGTGTTGGTACCAGAGTGAAAGTGCCTAGAAATGCCAGAAAAGGTTTTTGCTGTGTTCAAGTCAGCAACGTTGAGAGGAAACGAAGCATAATTAAATTTGTAATTTAATTACTTTCCTCAGTGTCAAATGACATGGAAACTTGAAAAAACTAACACTGGACTTCTTTGATGCACTGTACTCAGACAGCAAACAATTACAATGTACTCAAATTAATGTAGCATTTCTTCGTATTTTTATCTAATCCAAAATCAACAATACATACAGGGGTTTCTAATTATGATAATACTTAAAATACAGCTGAGCACTAATCCTTTTAACTATTTCTTTGTCATATTTTTACTTTCTTTGATTTTTTGAATCACTGCATTACACCCACTGTTATTGGTCATGTTACTAGGTCCAGATGGACCTGTTGGCTCTGATGGCAGTTGGATTTAAAAATGGACTGCATGTACACTGGTACCTCACCATGGCAAACTTTCTGACAAACTTCATATTCAACAAACTTCCTGACACGAGGCTCAACACTCAAAGAATAACTACTTCATGGGTAAGTCTGCCATTATAAATGCAGATATTTACACAATATATCCATTTAAAAATACACTTTCAATAAAAAGGTGTTCAATCTGATAAATGTGAATGACAATGAGAGATAACATCACAATGAAGTATAATATCTGGATTACAAGGTGTTATATATTAAGTAGGCTACAGCGTTTCCATGTACCTAACATAGCACTGTTATCACTGCATCATGATAATACTAGTATAAACATCAAAACATCACAGCTCAATGAATCAGAGGTTGTAATCCATATACATTTATATCACATTGTGTTGGATATGCTGTAACAAAGAAAAATGCTAATGCTTACGTGATGAGAAGTCTGGAATGATCTGGGATCCTCCATAAATCATGTGAGATGACAGGAATGTCACAGATAAAAGCAGCTGGATGAAGTCCATCCTGCAGTTAAAAGGACCTGCAAATCAAAATATTATGGTGATTAAATATGTTTAATATTTGGAAAAACATGTTTAAGAATTATAACAAATGTCCCTTTTAAGCAAGTTTATTTGAAGAATTTTAAGAAATATTTATTTGGTTAAATAGGAATAATTATGGTATCTCTGAAACTTAATCACATAGATATATAATAACAATAACTTATGAAGTAAAGACAATCTTTCTTATGGCCACTTATAAAAAGTGAACAACTACAACATGATATGCTGTTTATCTTATTTAAACACCTAAAAATTTCAATATGTAGATGTGAATGCATTAAAAATGTTAACTATTCTGCTGAAGGTTATTATAAAAAAAACTCAGGTATTAGAAAACAATGAATAAAATATTATCAAAATTACCTTGAAATCGATGTTCTCAGAATGCAATAAGCATGATGCGTTTTGTTGATATAAGAGTCCACTGGTTTATACAGCACGTACAGTAGGTGGGTAATAGCTCGGGAGAAATCTACTACCCACAGGCCCTGTGTGAAGCCAATTACTCTAATATGTTATAATCTTTACAGGTGGCTAACAGTTAGGCCTCTGAAGCATCCAGTCAAGTCGTTTCTCTCTTTTATTCCCCGATACTTTAATCTGATGCCACCCTCCACGCCATAATGAGGCGGGGCAGGAAATTTGACAAATCATCAATCCAGAAAGTAAACCCTTTTCTAAAATCAAACAAACCATCAGAGTACGTATTTAACCATGCTTGGTGGTGGAGATGGGGGTGATAAAGCAGGTTCAAAATGCATGAGGGAGGATGTTGAAAAGGGGACTTCATCAGCTGTGGTATAACAATGTTAATGAGTTCATCAGCCATTCACATTCCTTAACCGACAACTCAAGCTTTATCAGTGTCATCAAATACTTTAGAACAAATTGGGACAGCACCTTGGCTAGTACATTCTGCAGCAAAGCCTTTTTTTCTAAAACATACTGTATATAAGGTTATAAAATTGGCCTCAACAAGGCAAAATTTGGTCAGAAAACATTACTTCTGGAGATGAAACTTACATTTTTCTAGCAGGATTATACTTTGATACTACAAACAGCTTCAAAACTATGATTATTAGAACTCTCCAAATCATGCAAACAGAGTAACTTAGTCCAGTACAAAATTTTAAGTAAAATAGTGTCTGCAGTGGCCAACTGATAATCATAAAACAATAGCATAGCACTGAATTCCCTTTAATACACTCTCTCCTAAACACACATGTATATAAGCTTTAAAGTCAGATTTACAAATCACTCAGAAAAATCTTACATGCCAACTAAAACATGGTGTTATTTCAGTTGTCTCACGATTAAATTATTTATATCGTTAGCTACCGGTACATATACTGTATACTGATATGGGTCTGTTCTGTTTTACTATGAGTGTGCCAGTGTAAACACATGTACAAATAAATATAAATGCATGTTCAAAGAAATTAAAAGTTTGTTTCTTTTTCTAACAGTAGTATTGACAGTGCTCCTGTATACACAGGGTATACTCCTAGCACCATAATGTTGGCCGTCATCTTACAAGTGAAATACTCTTGAGTAGGCCTATGGCATAAAGCACCTATCAAATAAATAAACACAAAAATATATCATAAATAAATATACAAGTTATCATTAAAGATTTTCTGATTTTCTGTAATATTACACAGATGTAGTATTACACACTACCACATGAAGTGAGACAAACACTACATATAATTCATGAGAAAACTGCGTGTATTGAGAAGATGATATGACCTACTACAAGCAAGAGACTTAAAGGTCAATGTTAATAAAATTCATCATATAAGCCCTACTGTCCTAATAAGTATTTCTGTTATTCAGTTCTTCAAAACATGCCACGGGTAGAACCTTTCTCACAGAGAGGCCCATCAGGACCATACATGACGAATTGTGTGTATTCTATGTCTTCTAACATTAAGTACATATACCACAAACCACTACACTTTCGGAGAACATAAATTAAACTAAATCATCTGTCCAATAATAATAAGCTTCCTACCAAGATTGTTAAATCTTTACATTGACCACTGATAAACACAAACTTTTTATTAAAATCCCCAACCTGATCAGCTCATTATGAGGCTTGCAGCCATATTTAGGAGCCAACATGTAGTTAGTATCAAATCATCTCTTTTGTCCAGTGTCCATTGTACAGCTCAAGCCATGCGTACTCCTAATAACATGAACACAGAGACAGTTTGATAAAAGAGGTGTGGACTAACAAGCTCAATCAATCCTAACACCAAATCTAAGAACAGTCATCATTAATGGTACGAGCAATGTGTTTTGTACTTTTTTCAAGTTCAATGCACATATTGCTATCTACAGGGGACACAGTTTTCTAACTTAAGACATATACTCATCACTTTTAATTATACAGTCATATCACAATACATTGTTTATAAGCAGATGTGACAAAA
Organism: Liolophura sinensis; assembly: GCF_032854445.1. Taxonomy (NCBI): domain Eukaryota; kingdom Metazoa; phylum Mollusca; class Polyplacophora; order Chitonida; family Chitonidae; genus Liolophura; species Liolophura sinensis. Next base: position 65,105,444 of record NC_088295.1, on the reverse strand, counting down.
AAATCTAACAGATTTTAGGCTTAAAAGCTAATTATGGATTTAGATTGCAGGCTTTAATCAGAATACGGTCAATCTTCAACTTTTCAACCATTAAAGTAATATTTTCAGTGGAATTTATGTATACAATTATCATGAAAGGTAAAAATGATTTGTTTGTGTGATTAAAGATATAAATACAAATTATTTCTCTACACCCATAGTTCTCTCAGAATGTTTCAAAATATTGGTTGTAGAGGCAGTTGAAAGGGATGAAGAATTAGGGTGCCGGTATTTCATTAGTTTGGGGGGGGGGGGGGAGAGAAGAACTTAGGATAACAAGTTGGTATATGTACAAGTATGTATCATATTTGTAATTGTTTTGAGAGGGGAAGATAATGAATTCAGATTCAGAAATGTTACAATATTTTGTTGTTTTGTTTTGCTGTTTGTTTATTTCTTACGCTACATATTTGCATGCATGTATGATCTCTGTCCCTTGTACAACTGACAAAATTTCTTCTGTTCAAAACATTACAGCTCAGGGTTGAAACAATTCAATCTCTTTTATATCACAATTTTTTAGTACAACCTGAAAAGAAATCATATTACCATGTGGAGATATCAATTCTTCACATTTATAAATCTGATAATAAATGCATACAGTATACCTGAGACTGGGACACATATTTTGGACCTCTAGGAACTGCATATGCATGCTCTGAATTATGACACTTGTGTTGTGCAGCCTAAATACTGAGTTAAAGGGTCATTTTTCTGAGAGATTTAAAAATGTAATATGATATATTTTTAAGACATTTATGGTACAAACATTATTACTTCCAGCTTTATTTATAGATCATAAAAATATGTACAGATGTTATCAGCTGTTTCAATTTGTTCTAGTACATATATATACTGTTACTGTATTATACTTGCATGAACAAGTGTATAATTTCTACAAGTGCTACATAAACTGGGATAGACCTACTAGAAATGATGGCACTACACAAAAAATATGTACCAGAAAAAAAAAACTATTTTGAATTTCACAATTTACAGAGGTGGTTTCTATGACTATACAGATTACCATCTGGAGTTGAACCCACAATACCAGTAAATAACTAAATATAATTACAATCAGATTTTTTAAAGATCATTCACATATCAAAGAGAATTGACAGGAAATGGACAAATTAGAGTTTAATAATCAAGTGAATAGATCTAAAGTTTGGAGCACTAATTACCTGTTGTTAAATTAACAGCAACTCAGCACGATTTGTTTGCATCATTTAGACCACAGACAAATACGGATTGTGGTGGCAGATAGCTATCCATGTCAATTGGAGGGTGAACCCTCTGTCCCACCTTTAAATGTTTGTATAAGTACGTCATCTGTGATAAAATGCCAATTATAATGTACCTTGTCTTTAGGAGCATACAACCACTTAAAGATATTTGTTTAAATTTTACCTCAGGCTAAAATATACAAATTCACAAGAGATAGTTAATTGAAGACAGAACATTCCACACCGGACAGTGAAGATCCAAAGATATGACCAAGACAACTGAATAAAACGAAAACCCTCACATGCCTTGAATTTAACTTTGATGATAAAGCAAAGCAAACAGATGGAGTTCAGAGACAAAGCCCTCAATCTATTTTTATTCCACAATATAAATCTTACACCTAATGCTATCAGGCTAAAAGTTGACATAAACTGACCTATTTTAGTTTTTCAGAAATACTTTTCAAAACAGTCCCCACTAGCATAATACTTTTGTACGAAATCTTTAAATTTTGCAATTCAGTTTGCAGACATCAAGATTTTAAACATATTAGTACTAAGACATTGAGAGTTTTAAAACTACACAACTGGCTAACATGATCTAGACAGCTAACATGATTTACTGACATTTAGTTGTCTGGCTCTGAGGTACAAGTACATGTAATAATTTATATGATTTGCTTATTTTGACTAGAGGAAGAAAAACGGGCAGAGACCAGAAAAAAAACACGGCCATCCAAAGGTTGCTGGAAGGCTTTTCCACCAACGACCGGAGAGGAAGCCAGCATGAGGTCGACTTGAACTCACAGTGACTGCATTAGTGAGACAGACGCTCTTGCGCTGTTCATCATTATGGTAACTCAAACTGATCATCATTATGATAACTCACACTGTTCATCATTATGATAACTGAAACTATTCATCATTAAGATAACTCAAATTGTTCATCATTATGATAACTCAAACTGTTCATCATTATGATAACTGAAACTATTCATCATTATGATAACTCAAATTGTTCATCATTATGAATAACTGAAACTATTCATCATTATGATAACTCAAATTGTTCATCATTATGATCACTCAAACTGTTCATCATTATAACTTGAACTGTTCATCATTATGATAACTCAAATTGTTCATCATTAAGATCACTCAAGCTGTTCATCCAACTGATGAAACTCATCAACTCTTGTCAGTTGATTGTGTCTATATCAGATTGATGATTCTCAAACTGTTTATCAGGCTGATGACTCTCAAACTGTTCATCACCTTATTTTTAATGACTAATAATTCTCAAACTAATGATCCTCATGGTGTTCATGAGACTCATGATTCTCAAACTGCTCAGACAGTTCATCAGACGGATGATTTTCAAACTGTTCATTAAACTGATGATTCTCAACAGTTCATCAGACTAATGTCTCAAAATATTCATAAAAATAACAATTCTCAAAAGGTTCAACACTCAGATACATGATTCTCAAACTGTTCATCAGACTGATGTTCATCAGATTAGCAATTTTGTCATATCAGACTGATGATTCTCAAACAGTTCATCAGACTGACCCATGACTTCCTTGTTCACCATGTTCCTTTGCTGCCATCCATTTCCTGCACACCTTTTACTGTATGCCTGGAGATGTGTAGGATTTTGTAAGATTCAATACAGCGTTGTATTGAAAAACTTTCTGTGATCTGGTTGTCTTCTGATGAACGTCATGTTTCCTCATTTTGATAATTTCAAGACCTTTCAAAAGTGAAAATTGAAAGATCATGAAATACTGTGTAACTATTCATGTTTTGTACACCTGTAAACTTTAAAATCTTGTATATTTACCAAGTCTATACCTGAGCAGCTATACCCTATTCTCCCTGCGATTCAATGACCAGCAGACATATATCAACCTCTGAGATCTGTTACCTGTGATGTTCAGCTGAGCAGAACATGCTCCAAGCTTGCCCTACCTTTACTGCCATTCTCACTGCTGGACGACCTCCTAGAGCTGCCTGATGACCTGCTCTCACCTGTGTTACCTGAAAGACACACCACATTCTGACTTAACTGTACATCTAAATGAGCACATAATGCAATGATGGAGAGCAGGCTGTGGTCTAGTGGTTAGAGTGGCTTGCCGTTTAATCTCCAAAACAGATGATGTGCGGGTTCAAACCCAGCCTTGGATACGGGATTTGTATATTTCGTCACTCTCACTCCTTGTGTGAGGCTTTCGTGACGTTTCAGTCAAGTACACTTGTGTAGTTGTGCTGTCAAACGTCTATTTAAGACCACTATGGAGGCCACATCTCACATCACATGTGGGACAGTTTGTCTGTGCTTTTTCAAGGGTCAGTGGTTTTATACATTGGGCACTCCAGTTTCCTCTACCCATAAAACTGATTCACATCATAAAAGAGGGAGATTTTTCAGTGTGGCATTAAGCAACAAAAACATGCATTAATGCAATATTTACAATTTTGAAATTCCTGCACCATAATCAAGATATTTAAATTCTTTTTCAACACACATTAATTTATTTTGTTGGAGATTTCTTCTGTTTTTCAATAAAAATGTTGAGTTAAAAAGTACATGTAGACTATCTGTACGTTGTTAAGTTGGTGGCTTTCAGTGTGAGTATGTCACAGACTTTTGTGTATACATCTGTCATCACATATTATTATCTATTTGACGCAAATTAAGTCAGTGAGTGAGTGCTTGAGTTTAACATCGTACTTAACAATTTTTCAATCATATGACAACGAAGGAATCCTTAGAGTGCATGTAATGAGCCTCCTTGTTGCAGAACGAATTTCCGCCGCTCTTTTACTCAGATGCCTTACCGAAGGCAAGTAAGCCGCCCTGCCCGAGCCATTATACTGACACTGGTCAACCAGTTGTTGCACTATCCTCTTCATGCTGAACGCCAATTAACAAACATGTCTACTGTAATTCTTCCACCTTCTCACATGTTTGCAAAGTATTTATTCAAGCATGTTCTGAAGGCATTACACTTTTTGTAAATTTGCCACTCTAAAAAATGCAGTTTTGTCTCCAAACTCTAATTAAAAATGTACTTAAATTAAAAGTTGCTCTTTCCTATGCAAAAATGTTGGGGAAATAGGCTATTAACAATAATAAACTGGTAATAAACAGTTGTTATATTGTCAGTGGTACAGATTTGTGAGTATATGGTAAGATCAACTTAATCAACTGAACGAGTATTTTAGACCCTACATACCATACTTTCCCTACAATTCCAGACGTATTTTAAGACACAATACACCATGATGCCTTGCAAGGGCTGTTGTCATAAGTTCTTAAATGATCTCTCAAAGGACTAGGGGATAATAGAACAGAGTACCAGTAGTGATAGATGCATGTACATGTAATTCAGTGGCTGAGTGAGGTGACGAGAAACTCCCTGCCACGCTCATAATTTCTCAAGTACAAAAAGGTAGGAAGTAAGATTTACACTCAGTTATACACTCATTTCTCCCTAGTGAAGAACTTTCTTAAACTTCAATATTCTGTTTATTAAAACAAAAAGTTTGGTATTTCTTTGCTGGAGACATGAATTTTACAATTGAGAAGCAGATTTTCAATTAGAATATTGATAGTTGTGTGTTTACACATGTACCTTACACAGTGTAACAGCACCATTCATGTTGTGGTGAGAAAAAAAATGTACCAGGATTGCAATTTCAACAACTTCACCCTTCAAAAAAAACAGGCACTTAAGGATCTGGCTAAGTTTTGATGGTTTTCCAGGGTTTGGAATTTTTACATACTTCCCAGGTGTTTCTAGGCCCTGTAGGCCTATGAACACAATTAAAAATGCTTAGCATTTAGTTGTTCAATCAGAACTGATGTTGATGCAAGTTATGTTCCTTGAGATTTATTCATTTATTTGATTGCTGTTTAACACCAAGCTCAGGTTTATGCTTGCGGAAAGTGAAAAGGCCAGAATAAACCACCAGTTGTTGTCAATTACCTGACAAACCTCTTGATTAGAGCAGCAGTCAAAATGGTGAGAGCTTGATTCTATTATTATTTATTTGACTGGTATTTTACCCCATACTCAAGAATATTTCACTTATATGACGGCAGCCAGCAATATAGTGGGAGGAAACCCGGCAGAACCCGTGGGAAACCCACAACCATCTGCAGGCCTTCCCTCGTACGGCTGGAGAGGAGGCCAGCATGAGCTGGGCTTGAACTCACAGCGACCACATTGGTGAGAGGCTCCTGGGTCAATGAGCCACGCTGGAGGCCCCCATCTCATTCTGTGTGACGTGGGACTATTATAAACAGGGTACTATTGGGGTTGACGTAATTTAAACACAACCTGACTTATTCAAAACTATTAGACTTGCATTTCCTATACCTGTATCTCTCTTAACTAATTTTCAACATATTTCCTCTACAGTTGCTATCTATGTAGCATATAAAGGAAGGTATCAAGAGAAAATCTCAAACATGTAAAATTTCTTACCTGATTGCTGAGCCAAAGATGTGAGCTGAGTAGATTGCTTAATTAACGAAACACGGTAAAAATAATTTCTCCAAAACGTCTCTTCTGTTATTCTGTAATAAAAACAGAAATAGAGAATACACGTAGGTAGTTTTGAAAATAATATAGCGACAAGCTATTAGAATTCTTTATTAACAAACTTTGGAGGCAACAAAACAGAACAAGAATTTGGATATACTGCACATACCCGAAAAAGAATATCAATGCCTGAGTATTAGAACTGGGTTAGCTGTGTTTTGATATCCACTTTAGTCATTATCAATCAAGGAATAATGATGTTTCGATTCACATTTGTAGAATATTAATTTAATATTAAATTAAACAAGGATATGGTATGGTATTAAGTGACCGTATGAGAACTTGTGTACAGTTTTGCCACGTTTATCGTAACAAGAAAGAGTATACCTGGTGAAGGCATGTCATCAACATAAAATTTGCAGTCTGACATGAATGAATGAATGTTTGGGGTTTAACGTCATACTTCTTTTTCAGTCACATGACGCAGAGGAGTCGGGTGTGTGGACATATACTGTGTCTTCTTGTTGCAGGGTGAGTCTATGCTGCCAAAGTGCTGCCATCTGCAGTTTGAATACCAGCTCAAATCTCATATTTACAGGTTGTGGTAAGGTATGACATATGACAATGGCAAAATGTATGTAGAGTTGCACAATGTAACAGCAGAAAGGGCAATGACAGAATGTCATCAACATAAAACTTACTGCTTGGGTACCAGTTCAAATCTCATTTTTTGAAGGTTGCTGTCTTCTTGCAGAGTTGCCACAGCCACAGGGAAAGTTGACTGGAAGTCAAAGTTGAACTGTACACCAGAGGGTGGGTTTCTCATAAAGTTCCTCTTGTCCTGAAATATTTGTTTATTTATTATTTACCTTTCTATCTAATTAATCGATGTAGTTTAATGCCCTACACAAAACTTATTCACTTATAGAGGAGGTCAGTTGATAGGAGGAAATAAGGAGTGGCCAGAGTAAACCATTAACCTTTGGCAAGTTACAGGTGAACTTTATCACATGATATACATGTACGTCTTATTAGTGACAGGCAAGTGGTGTCCAGTGAACTTCATGTAAGACCAACTGATAGAGCACAGACAACTGCTTATTGCCACCAAGGCCATCAAGGCCAAGAGAACAATGGCAGCAGCAGTACCAGAAAAGCTGGTGTCCAAGAATGGAATTGAACCCAGATCACAGAGATTGACAGACAATAACCTTTAACAATGTGGCCAAAATCCCACCCCTCTTGCAATATCTGACAAAAACAAACATCAATACCTGTAACTATATAAGCCAGTCTCTGTTATGTCTGTTTGATAAAAATGTGTCACTATGAAAATTAAAAACCCACATTCAAAGTCAGAGCTGTCTTAGTGTGAGAAATACAGGTATGCTTGGTAAGTCTAAAATATGCTTAGCCCGAGTTGAGTTTTCGGTATGCCACATTTATTAAAGTGTGATCAGGGCTGCAAGAATGAACCCAGGAATCCCATCTCCACTGTCATTCAATCAGTACATGAATTCTCTATCCCACTAAAGTTGCAAGGCTTCAAAAGGGGAAATTTTGTTATTTGTACTTCCTGAATTCAATATGATGAGCCATTTGTCACAAACTGAGAACTCATAATGGCAAACTAATTCATGACGAGCTGAAAGAGGAGGGGTACATATTTTAGTCTCTTCCATTACTGATAAGGCAATAATAACTGAAAGAAATCCTAAATCTCAGAGAAACATCCAAAGAATAAACATTACTTATGTACAAACAAACCCAAAGCTATATGACTAACGATAAACGGCGGAAAAAATGAAATAGGCAAAATCTACGTGAGCATGGGCCAACAGACCTTGGAGAGCGCCAGAATTTGTGCCTTCATCTGTTCTTCTTCATTGTAACCCACCCAGGGTGGGACAGCCGCCTCAGACTTATTCTTTTTCTCCTTCTTTTCCGTCACAAATTTATCCTGCTCCTTGGAGAACTCCCCCAGTAATGTCTGGCAAAAGCACAGATACATGCATCAACATTAATTTGGAGTAAGTTAGAGCATACTTGGGGCTTAACGTTGCACTTAGCAATTTTTCAGTCATATGACAATGAAGGAATCCTTAAGGTGCATGTAATGCCTCCTTGTTGCAGGATTTCCACTGCTCTTTTATTTAGTGCTGCTTCACTGAGACAACTCACCGAAGGCAAGTGAGCCTCCCCGTCAGAGCCATTATACTGATACGGGTCAACCAGCCGTTGCATTATCCCTTTCATGATGAACACCAAGCGAGGAAGTCACAACTAAGATCTTAAGTGTGACTCGACCCAGGACTGACCCTGGATATACTGCTCCCAAAGCGGACGCTCTACCAACAGCGCTATCAGGGCCGGTGATTAATTTGGAAGAGCTAATAGACACTCATATTCAATCATCACTTAAAGTGAATGCAAGCGTGTAATTATACAGGCCAATGTAAGCTACTTGTTCATTTTATATTACCCTCTTGTATCTTAACTTTGATGGTAAATAATTAAAAAACATATCCTTTCAAAAAAACATTCTTATTGGAATTCACATACATTTTATATGTAAGTAAATAACTATAAAATAATTACTGCCCCAAAAAGGTAATATGAAATGGACAATTACGTAGCAAGGGTCTTACATACATGTACAGGAAATCTTATCCATTACTAATTGCCTTCCTCTCTAGCCGTATGTGGGAAGTCTGCCAGCACCCTGTTGGTGGTCAGGGGTTTCATCCGGGCTCTGCACGGTTTTATCCCACCATAATGCTGGCTGCCATCATATAAGGAAATATTCTTGAGAACGGTGTAAAACACCAATAAAATAAAGAAATATTTCGAACGGCTAACTACATTTACATGTAAAGTTTAATTACCACTGAGAGAATAGGAATCAAAGAAAGTATTATGAACTCGAGAATCATTAACTGACAATTTAAAGAAATTCAGAATAAATCCAACACGGTGTATAAATTATGCTTCTAACTATTTTTTAAATAATTTAAATCACATCATGACATGTGAACAGTAAATATATCTATACTTACATTTACATATACCTATTTGTAAATGTTAAAGATGAACTCATAAAGTTACATCTACATGTAGGTCTTCTCAGTAATGCAGACACTTACTTGTATTTATGTGAATGAAATTCCATTCAGGGGAAACAATCTGGTAAAGGAACCTGACTTGATATAATGAAGTTATCCCCCTTGATGCAAATATCAAGTATACTTAAACCATACCCCTAGTCTTCAGCAAAGAAATGAAATGGGAAGATTTCCAAAAGGATTATAACAGTCCATACACTCAAACAGATTCCATTAGAAAAAATAATGACCATGTTAATTTACCAGTATGCTGTCCAAGTGTTTACTTATTGTTTTGATTGTTGTTTTATGCTATACTAAACAATTTTCCCTTATACATGTATATGATGGTCGTTAGTATAATGGTTGTAGTAAACTGAAGTGTATGGGATAAACCACCGACCATTAGGAATTTACTGACAAACTTTCCAGCATACAATAAGCAAACGTTTGTGAAGACAAGTGTCTTCCAACGAATGTAAGCGTACACAAAAAGCCCATGTGTGCATCTGACTGCTTACTGTGACCGCGGCACCATGTACAAGGACAGTTGTGGAACCTACAAATGTCAGTTAATTATGAATGAAGGAAAGCGGAGCGCCTAATGTTAATGCCCTGTTTTAAGAAGGACAATTACAAGTATATGCTGCCCACATTCTATGTGAATATGGCATCAGACTTTTGGTGTACATGTAATATGGTATGTGCATTGTTTTCACCTTTTCTTCCACTGTATGCTTCAGCTTTGTTGCTGTACTAGCCACTGTCTGGCCAGCAATCTTCCCAAAACTGTACAGATAACCTGAAATATATATATATACATAATACAGCACATCTTTTGCCACATGTTCTTTTAACCAATAAAATAACTAGATAATAAATATCAAAAGAATACATGTTATTTATTTTAATGTATAATACTGCATTATCATTTGCACAGTAGCCAGCAAACATAATAAGTACTATATTTATAGGTACTAAAAATTCAAAGTATACAAGTAACAATTACTTGTGTTCATGTTTCCACTACTGTTCTTGCCACAATATCACTGAAATATTGCTGCTGTCATGGTAACCCATACTCATGTTTTAACTCATGATTCTGAACTGATATGATCATATGCAGGTGGTATAATATCAGATATAGGGAGAGTGCAACTTTCACAACCACTGTGGAAATGTAAAACATACTGGTATGCTTAGAAACTGGCCTAATAACTTAGTACTGAAAGTCACATTATTTTGAAGTTTCAGACACAAAATAAATTAAAGCTCTAAAACACTCTCGATTCCAATACAATCAATCATCAACAACATAGTAATTAAGTGATCTAATGGAGAAAATGAAGTCTTCAACAAAACAGATTTGCTGGACAACAGGATGTGTACTGCCAATACTGGCCTCCTACTGTGGAGTTAATCACTCAATGCCACTGCCACTGGTTTCAGGGCAAGAGTCATGCTCTGAACAAAGCAGCACTTGTATCCACTGTGGATATCCACACTTACTGCCCCATTCCTTAGCTGTGTTCACGGCCAGAGCAGACACATCTTCGAGGGCCTGACTGGCATCTTTAGACTTGTTTTCCTCTGCATTATTTTCCGTGCCTCGCTTCTCCACGGATTTATCAGGGACGTCAGCTGGCTTGTCAACTGCACTGTCACCTTTAGGCTCGCTTGTCACAGTGTTCTCCTTATTTTCCGAGGATGATTTCTCCGTCAACTCCTCGCTCTTCTCTCCAACACCCAACCAGCTTGTCACGGAGCTGAACATCGTTATGGTTTGAGACCCAAATTATCTAAATTATCAACAAAATAAAACTCTGGACGATGTAAACATTGCAAAAACTGACGTCACCTGCCCGAATTTTCCGTACCTCTTCCAAATATAGAACTGCTCACAAACACGACATGGATACTCCACAATTAAATATCTCCACAGTAAAGAAGACATCAGCGCTGCTAGTCATGGTAAGGAATTGAAATAAATTGGATGGATATAAAAAATAGGGATCCTTCCGAAAATGTTATTTGGACACACGGGTTTTGAACACCAGATATTTTCCAGTTCTCACTCAATTTTGTCTTTTTTTGTAATTTCTTGGATTCTCCACAATACGGATGTTGTAAATTTGACCTATTTGTTTAGTAAATTATCCAGTTGCTCGCCGTACGTGGAGATTTTAGTCGACAATAAGACAACGTGAGAAGGCAAAACCGAAAGGTAAATAACGATGGCAACTTTCTTTGGAGAAGTCCTGCCTGTCCATTCCCGTGCTGTTGATGATGATGATGATGACGATGAGACAGATTGTGTGGATTTCTGGTAATTGATCATAACAGTGGTGCGCCTTACCTATACTACTAGTAGGCCTATCACAGTAACTTGCAATAAGCAACAACAACACCAGATTAACACTAACCGGTAACCCTCAAAATCAGCGTTGCTCACTAGGACACTTACTAGGGACTAAATTATAATTGAAAACAGAGTGTCAGTGTTTTTTAATATTTTTAGCATGTATTGTGTACTCCCGAGAAATCGTATCTTTTATAGGCCCTATTGACATCCACATTCTATTTGTGTTGACCGCTCTGGTGGCCTAATGGTTAGAGCATTTGCTTCGAAGTGGGATCAAACCCGGGTCGGGTCATACCAAAAACTTTAAAAATGGCACTTGTTGCCGCCTAGCTTGGCCCAATCTCAATATAACAAACTGACAGTATATGTACACACCTGATGACTCCTTCTCATCGCATGACTGTTAAGTATGACATTAAACCCAGTCGAAGCATTCATTCATTCTATTTTGTGTCAAGATATGGATAATGCTTCTCATATACAAGTTAACATGTAAAATTGTGTTTCCAGCCCAGCAGTGATAAAATGGAATCCAGACATCAAAGGATTATGTGAGGATATACAGTCAGAGAAATCCCTAGCCTGCTCATCCATGCTGATAGCGGTCGGACCAGCAGCGTCAGGTATTGTATGCTAATTTTAAGCGTGAGCATTGATTTTGTGAGATTTTATCATGTCCATGGGGGCAATAAATACTTGACATTGTTGGAAAGCTTGTTTAATGGAGAAGACAACATGGAAATTATGTCAAAATCAGATGAAAGAGCATGAAAACTTATAATATGGTCTTTGATAATTTTTCTACACTTTCATTCAGGAGAAAAGGGTATTTGAAAATACTTTTGTGTGGTGGTTAATTGGGACCACTTCTTGGTGTATGTAGCACTTGTACTATCATTTAAGGCTTTGTGTGGTCTTACATGATGTTTGTTAAGATCTCTTTCCTTCATCTATGTATGTATATAGCACACAAACTGAATTAGCCTTGCTGATGAAGTCTGTGCCTGACACGTGGAAAAACGTCATCAGGTAAAGTATATGGCAAAGGCCAGTGGTTTACTCTAAACTCCAGTTTACTCCATCATTGACACTGACCACTGTTGAGTGAGTGACATATTTTCAAGCATGTTAAGTGCAGTGTTAAGGAGGAGTAAAACTGTCAACATTGCTAGAGCACTTTTAATTGTCTCAAGCTGACCATACACACTATTAAGTATTTTTAATTGTACATAAATGTTTGAAACCTGATCATCTATTGAGTTTGTAGTAATATATACATAGTGTTACACTGAATACATGTAGTATCCAAGTACCTTAGTTATTATTACTTAGTGTTAGACATGAAATTGACTGTTAATCATTGTGGCTCATTCTAATAGCTGTATTCATCATTGAAAGAAGTTGTAATATGTGATCTTCATTTGTCTCTGAAAATGCTTTTTCATCGACCAAATATTTAGGGCCAATACAATGTTTAGATCTCTGTTCCCCAGGTTTTGTGCACGCCTATCTCATAGACAACGAGTCCGAGGCAATAGCAGCAATATGCACAGGTTTCACGGATGATGATTCCAAACTATTCATCCCCCAGTCACCTACAGATAAGACCTGTCGCCTGTACAGATCTCGCCAGAGTCCGAAGCAGTTTACCTGTATTTGCAACTCTGTTGTCTCACCGGAACAAGCCTTCTCTTGGACCTCACAGGTATCCATGAGCATTTAAATAGGTGTATTTAGTACATTATATTGTATTAAGATCACGACCTGTTAGCTTATAATTGTTAATCCCCTAGCATAAGTGGAGAAGACTATAGGTTTACACCTCCTCTCTCCATTGGCCCTTTTGTCCATCAGTAATCAGTTTTCTTTATTTTATTTGTTTTTTTCATAAACCCTTTTCTTATTGAGTTATAACCTTGTCACTTCAAGTTAAAGACAAACCTAGATGTAAATGGATTTTTCTGTGGCACGTCATTTCTTGTGTAGTATAACATGTTTTCTGCATAAACTGTATGTAGGAGGATAATACTGTACACAAATGTTGGTACTTAACTAATTTACATGAAGTATTTGATTTTACATACATAGAGTAGACCTGCCCAGGTACATTTTTGGCGTATTTTGTACCCCGTTGTATGCCAAAGAAGCATGAAATATGCTTAGAAGCCATATGCGGAAGAAAATAAAATCCAAAGTCTGATTTCGTGTAAGTCCAGATTTAGTATCAGATCCACTATTTTAGCATTCACATTACCCTGAGGATTTAGTAGGAAAATCTAAAACTTGGGAATTAATATAGCTTAAATGTGGTGCGCAAAGGGTTTCCAACAGGTGACTTGTTTATTCCGTCATTTTATGTTAACCCTTGTTATGGAGCATGCTTTTCCTGGCAAAATGGATGGTGATTAAATGCCTGGCAGTGATGTGCATGAAGAAAGTGGATGTAAAAGCACAAAGTCACTTATAGTGAGAAATTCTTGAACAAGCACCCCTTTATAATTCTCAGAATTACAGCATCACAACTGGAAAATACACTTCATCACATGATCAGTACATGTCCCTTGTCCAGAACAGCTGTCATAATCAGTTTAATTCAAGATTTTAGGGTATCCATATATGTGACATTTGTTCACATCTGAACAACACCACAAGCAAACCGTCAAAAAATCCTGATCACAGAAAATATACAGAAAACATCAAAGATTATACACCAGCTAAATATGTTAAATCCTTAATAGCCTCATTATCTTGAAGTAAAACATAAAGAATTTTCCTCTTAATGACTCAAACTAACACACCAAACATGTCTTTTGTTTGCCTCTTGGAACCTTAGCCCCTTTTTTGGAAATTCCTGACACCTCTGTTCTAGTGACACAAGTAAAAGGTAACAGTAATGAAAACTTTTTTACACTGGTGTTTTTAAGTGATTTTTAAGAATGGCTAAAAATATATCTGCGGCATTGTTGTATCGTGATTTTGTACACATAACATTCCATTTGTTCACGTGAACGTGAGTGTTTCTACACGTTATGTTCGCTAGGGGTACGTGTCTGATAGAGATTGAGATACACATGCTGTAGTTGATGATGATTTTATCATATTTTCAGTTATTTGATCATATTGACCTGTCAGAGGCTCAGGTGGCAGTTTTATCATCCTCTGTAACCAGCGAGTACAGGACAGACGTTCCTAGCTCAGAGCTGACAGTACCATTTGTCAAAGCCCTCAGGACCCAGGCATTCACAGGGTCGCCATTTTGTCCTTACCTGGAACAGCCAAATATTGTCAATGGATTACCTGCGCAGAGTAAGTCCACCTTCACATAGTGGTATGGAGGAAGTTGCATTAAATGGGCCATGCTATTTTCACGCTTTGGTTCATTTTTGATTCAATAGACTGATGTAGAACCAAAACAACCAATTATGCCCCTGAAACTGACTGTCATCGTGTGGGTGGAAAGTTCTTGAGTATGGCTTTACCCACCAGTCAAGGAAACAAACAAATAAAGGAAAAGATAGGAAGTAATAAGTATAGTGTACCTCAAAGGAGGCAAATTAATGCATGTACCTTTGTTTAAAAATGGTAGTCTAGGTGTGAAGTTTTATGAAGCTTGAACAAGGCATTTTAATGTTCAGGGAACACCACAAGGATTTGTCATCATTCAAAGGATGACATTATTTGAGGCTTTGTCAAATTTAGACTTTCAGGTTGACTTTCTGTGAAAGTCTTAAGGCAAAAAAGTGCATACTCTTCCACATTTATACTGTAATAACATCTATCATGTTTTTCATGTGTTTGAAGACTTGGCACTGTATTGAGATAAGGGGAGATAATTCATATTTACATAATTCTGGCAATCTCTTGTCTTTACTTGCAGTTTTGACCTACCTACACATCAGGAAACTGAAAGGCATTCTCTACCATTGTTACACGGACACGATATTCTTGGATTCCAGGACAATTAAGGCTTTTAAACCCATCTTGACGACAGCACCATTCAAAGATTCTGTTAAGGTAATTTTAAAGCGTGCATGAAGTCAAAATACTATGTCCTAAATGAAAAGCAATGGGGAACTGTGTATAGAAATACTTTCAAATGCTCTCTTACATTTTTTCTTAACAATAAGTTCGTCAAAAGTAATATTTTTGTAAGGTGATATTTTGAAACCATATTATTTTGAGCAAGTCCATTATAAGTTTGGTCCTGATCAGTTTGTCACAGCTGGTTTCACAGAAGATACATGGAACTATTTTCAAAATGCTCTGTACACAAGTGAGGGAAATTCTTATGAAAATATGTAGCTCACACCGGCTATGTTTCGTTATGTACGTGGAAAAGTCAGACGGTTATGGGTTTCACCTAGTCCCTGTTGGGCTTCTTTCGCAGGCAAGGCTGGCGGCCATTATTTAAGTGAAATTCTTGAGTGTGGGATAAAAAAAAAATTTAAAAAACCCAATAAAGTAAACTAAATAAATGTTATTGTATAATGCAATATTTACTTTATTTAAAGCAGGAGGTAACAAACTGATAAGAAAAGTATATATAACAATAGTATTTGGCAAAATTTAGCAGATACAGCTTGTAGGAACATTTAAGTTATTCTTCTGATTATAAAATATTTTCTTTTGTAGGTTAATCCAAAGGCAGATGAACAGCTTAAACACATTGTGCATTTGCACACAACATCAAATACCCTCTACTTGTGACATTTGATCCTACAAACAGATACTGAGGAACTTTTAAACCTCAGTTGACTAAAATTCACTGTGGAATGTTTCATGCTATCATTTGCACTGTTTTGGGCAGTCATAATATTATATTTGGAGAGAACAAAATGTAGATATTGATATTTAATATGCTCAATGGCATTTTTTTTTTTTTTGGCCTCCAAAAATGTACTGTTGTGGGCAAATTTTCAAGTCACGTAGGGTATGTACTGGATTAGAGTATGACAGGCCACTCAATTCACAGGTCTCTGTGGTGAATGTAAAGTATGGGGCAAAACTGTTGTCAGCCTCTTCCAGAAACACTCCCAGTCCACACAGGACTGCCATGGAAGTTTGATGATGGTACTACAGTTTAAAACCTCCAAAGCAATCTACAGACCACCCATAGTGCGTCACAACATCACTAGTCTGGATACGAACTGAACAAGGTTCCCTTCAGATCTTCGATGTGATCACTGAAGTGATACGGATTTGCGTTTTGCGGTTCATGCCTGAATGGACACTCACAACTGTGTTACTTCTGGGGCCCTGTATGCTTTCTATTATTCCTCAGTGCTAATAAATCAGTCATGGAATCATTTTAAATAGCAGTCTGCACTGTGCCTGTACTCTGACTAGTAAATCAACATCATTGAATCTGTGTTAAGTAGTACATTCTTGTGCATACACTTTCATTACTGTCAGAAAAACAGGTCTTAAAAGTAATACTTGTTTTTCCCTTGGATGTACTACAAATAATTTAGAAAGTGCATACTCTTCCACATTTATACTGTAATAACATCTATCGACTCTTTCATGTGTTTGAAGACTTGGCACTGTATTGAGATAAGGGGAGATAATTCATATTTACATAATTCTGGCAATCTCTCGTCTTTATTTTGCATTTCTGACCTACCTACACTTTGTCATTTTATCCCTGCAACAGAGTTGAAGGATCACCGCACCGGTTGTTATGATTTTATGGTCGCAATTTTGTATTTACATGTACGTCCTTCCTATGACCTAAACTCATTAAAGGTACCCAAACTAGAGGCATATTTCATGTGATCTTACAATGGTTTGAGCTTGGTCAGTTTTCTCCACTCATACACCCACGTGACCACTGTCATGTTCATGTGTAAATGTATGGAATACTTTTGCCCGAGAAAATGATGAACAGGAAGAAAAAGAAATTAATTCGTCTTTGACTCGTCTGATATGTTACTGGGGTTAAAATCATGCGGAGAAAAAATACCAGGTGACCAATTTTAAGATGATTTTAATCTGTAAATTAAGTATGTCAGATTTCATTGATTACAGGAGTCAGTCATATATTTTTCTGTTTTAAGACCCATCTGTGAGCAGTGATCTTAGAATGCAAACAAGAGCATGTAAGAATCGTGGTATCAGTGAAATAGCCCTTGATTTTAGGCCTTGCGAAAAACATCAGAAATCTTAGAATTTCATGAGTGGCAAACTGGACATGGATTTGAGGGCTAGTGGACTAATGGTCATGAAACTGAAGGCTTTTCTCACTCGTGACTCTAAAATTGTTCTGGTAATATCATACCAAATATCTGCCAACTACCCAATACCCAGTGTGACAGTTTATTTAACTGGCATCATTTGATGAATCCTTCAAATCACTGAAGTCATCTATTAAGAGGAAAAAAATCTTCTGCACCAAACTTTAGAAATACAAGCAAAGCGAATTCTATTTTCAAGCACCATTAAAAAATTTAATCAATATATAAGAAATGGAAATGCAAAGAGGATAAGTTTCATTTTAATGACATCCAGTATTTACAACAATAATTACATGTACAACATCAACTTCAAAAGCACTTATTCAATGAAACATGTCATAATTTGTATGTTTTCACCAGTGCATGCACTAGAAGAATTTCAGTTTTCTGCCAGTTAGACATATGCAGCTTTGTATAGGGTTGAACACCATTTCCATACAATTCCTACAACCCTTCACCTCCCATTAGCGCGGGAAATTTTTACGCCATCTTGAGACCATGTAAGAAGATGTCAACCGTTACACATTTTATGTGACTTTAGATGTCTTCTTGGGACAATGATTCAATAAAAACATACAATCTGACATGTATACAGTATGTATAAAGTCTGTGTATGAATATACAAGGCTTCATTTGGGCTGAATTAAAAGCTATACCTTACAAAAACACTAATTTGATGAGAGGAAGTAAGAAAACGTGCAGTGAAGTATCAAGAGTTTCACTGGGTTTTGTTTTTGTTGTCAATTGCCTGTAACCTCTCTAGTAATGGAGGGTGAGAGTAGTGCCAAGTTGAAAACAGCCAATCACAAACTGGGAAACCAAGATTGTCTTTGTTTAACTTTATGAGAGCTGACTTCAGTTTTTCCGCCCTTCCCAGACTCTTGCTGAAAGCGTCCGCTTGGAACTCAAAATGTCGACTAAGAGCAGTCATGCAGAATGAAAGAACCTGAAAATGCAGAGGAAAAATGCAATACATTAATTAAAGTTTCAGGTTTTATCACAATCTAAGGTTCATAATGTTCAAATGGGGGTTGTTCCATCACAAATTAGGGTTCCCTGTTTCATCATGAATTTGGGTTTATTTCATAACCATATTTGGTCTGTTACATTGCTTCACATTTAAGGCTGTACCAAGTACAACTGCTACAAAGATGAATGAAAAGATATTAATCATATCACCCTTATTCCTCGACTTTTTCGCATATGAAAGAGCAACTTTCAGTGCAGTTTATGCACATTTTTAATTTGATTTTGGAGACAAAGTTACATTGGTTAGATTGGCCAATTTCAGGGCTTCACAAAAAGTACACAGAATAATGCATTCAGAATTTGCTTAAATAAACACCTTGAAAACATGGAAAACATTGAAAAATTACAGTACCAAAAGTTTTTCCACCCACACTGGAAAAAAAATTTGATTTATGTATAATATTTGCCTGTGCTGCAGTCACAATAACGCACATCTGCTTAATTTTTTTTTTTTTTTTTTTGAACACCTGACTAAGCTTGTTTAAAATTTTTGAACATCAGTTTTATTCAATTTAAGTTTCTGCCAGATTCACATGGTGCGAATAGTCATATCGACTTTGAAAAGTGGGAAGAAAATAGGCCGAGTTCAGTTGACGCAACAGCTTTTGAACTGTCTTTGGATGCAACAAGGACATTTCCAACTCAAGACCTAGGCGTGACCACTCACCTCATTGTACGGGGAAAAGATGAACTGGAATATGATGAGCAGGCCGATGAGAACTGGCTGTGACTGAAAGCCAAATGCTGAGTACAGGGCCTGTTGTTTGAAGAGCATGGCAAAGACCGCAAAGCAAAGGAATGTGTTTACCTGAAACAAAAATAACAGGCAGGGAAGTGTTTATATGAACAACAATTTATATAAAACAAAGCTAACAGGCTGGGAAGTGTTCATATGAACAACAATTTATATAAAACAAAGCAAACAGGCTGAGAAGGGTTTATATGAACAACAATTTATATAAAACAAAGCTAACAGGCTGGGAAGTGTTCATATGAACAACAATTTATATAAAACAAAGCAAACAGGCTGAGAAGGGTTTATATGAACAACAATTTATATAAAACACAGCTAACAGGCTGGGAAGTGTTCATATGAACAACAATTTATATAAAACAAAGCAAACAGGCTGAGAAGGGTTTATATGAACAACAATTTATATAAAACAAAGCAAACAGGCTGAGAAGGGTTTATATGAACAACAATTTATATAAAACAAAGCAAACAGGCTGAGAAGGGTTTATATGAACAACAATTTATATAAAACAAAGCTAACAGGCTGGGAAGTGTTCATATGAACAACAATTTATATAAAACAAAGCAAACAGGCTGAGAAGGGTTTATATGAACAACAATTTATATAAAACAAAGCTAACAGGCTGGGAAATGTTCAAGTGAACGGCACAGTGCAGAAAAGGGACAGATTCTAGAAATAGGCTGACTATTCATGTAAGTCACATCAACTGAAAAAGCCAATATCACACAATTGAAATCAAAGAGCAACTTTTCTTTCATAATGCCAAACCTCGAGTCCGTGTGTCACCAGTGCACATATAATTCTAAAACTGCTCTGTATGACTAAAGTGTGCTTTATTTTACAATGCAAGACTAATTATTAATTACAACAGACGGATAATCAACTCAATTCAAACCTAACATGAAATCAAAACAAAATAAAAACTTGTTCCCCCATTGTACCTATATGTAAGTTAGAAAGGAGATCTACCATCCAATATAAATCCAATATTTCCAGGCAACGCTGATAAGACATCACTTATTTTATCAAATCAATCTCCCAGTGAAGTGCTTACCTGACCAATAGCCATGTTTTTCAGATTATGGCTGAGCTTCCAGTGGCCAAGTTCATGAGCAAGAACAGCCAGAATCTCAGCGTTGTTACAACCTTGTTTACGTTTCTTCTCTCCGTCCTGTTCACGTTTCTTCTCTCCGTCCTGTTCACGTTTCTTCTCTCCGTCCTGTTCACGTTCTTCCTTCTCCCCATCCTCATTGGCAGTTCCAGAATCTCCAATTCCACCGCTATCCTCATTTTCTGTCGTGCTTGTCTTTTCCTCTTCCTGTAACAGATATACATGTAAGCATGTAAGCATTCAGATGAACCCAATATACACCCTAACAAATATATTCCTATTTATATATTGGACATCGGAAAATTAGTAAACTGGTTACCATGGCAACTATGATACATCATAACTTCAGGTCTGTATCTATGTGCCCACCAAAAATTAAAACTGCACAAGCAAAGCACTTGGAGTTGTCCAGGCATAAATTAATACCTGTTTATATATTAGAAATGTGGAAAATGGCAACCTAGTTACCATGGTAATCATATGGACAAATGTGAGGCACAGAACATCCTATTTTACACATCTAAGTATGCACCAAACATTAAAACTGCAGACATGAAACAACTGGAGTTGTTGCCCAGACATGGACATGACAGACAAAATCCTGATACCATGTTTCTTCCCATTTATAGTCAGACAACGAATATAAGGAAAAAAGAAAAAAAAATCACTGCTGTTATGCTGATCTCTGGTAAACATCATATAAAACTATGTAAGAGCGCACTGCCAACCACTTCAAGTTAACACCAAGTCCCTGAGAAACAGAAATTACCTGCCCGAAAATGGTACTGAAAGTCAAACTTGTGCTTCAAACTGTAATGGCCTTCAAATTTACATTTTTTGAGATACAGACGACTGTTTTGGGATGTTTGATATAACAATTTCACAGACTGCATTAATAGATGAATCTCAAAGCTTTCCACTGCTTTACCTAGCAACAGGTATTAACGGGGTTACCATAACCTCATATTTCAAATCCTGGCATGATTCAAGATAAACTTTTTCACCTCTCGCTTATCTTCACATTCCTCATTGGCCGTATCTTCGGAGGATTTGTTTTTCTCCTCTTTTCCATCCTCCTTGTTCACAGGGGAGTAATCCTCTAACAATGTGTCGAACAACACAATCCTTTTGTTTTTGAAGAACCCGTAGAAGTAAGCATTGCTGTGGGACGACCTCTTTGAACCTAGAAGTATGATGCACAAGTTGGGAGATAGTTGAAATTTTGTGGAGGAAAGATGTGTATATAATCCTGCAAATCCTCGTACTATCTTGTGTGACTTAAACTTCAACAAACAGCCCTGCTATGTAACTGATGAAAAGTTTTCCATACTTTAACAAAGTACACACTGACCTCTTGGGTACATGGTTACTGTAACTGATGGAAAAGATTCCAGGAGACAAATGTACAAGATCAGGATGTTTACGATATCCAAAAGTAATGACGTGAAGAGAGGAATAATTTCGGCAAATGCTACAGTATGAACTTCAGAAGTTGTCAGCGGCATGCCATTAGCACACATATGGAAAATGCTGGGTCACCAAACCATAAGCTTGTCCATAAATAACCTAACCTCAAAAATAAATAATTTAAGAATAATCAAAAATTTATAGCTGTATGCTCCATTGACAATATAATCACCAATTTGTGGCGACCAAACAAACAAAAGCTGAAATCAAAAATATAACTTTATTTAGTCAAGGGACAGTGTTTTTTTCAGCTAAAGTCATAGTGCCACTCAACCAGCAAGCAGACAAGTCTTAGGCCTAAATTAATGGTCTTTAGACCACACCAATTAAACATTTTTTCACTGGCAGAATGAATATTTTGAACATAATGTATAAGGAGAGAATAAAAATAAAACTGAAAAAATCATCTAATTTTTGGGAGATGTGGACTATCCCAGCAAATGTCCACACTAGAAAACATATTTACGTGATCGGAGAGCATTGAAAAATACAAAAATCATCAAAAACATTAACATCAGGCAAAATGAAAAGATGGATTTTCAATTTCATTTTTGTTCCATTTTAAATTTTGTAATGTCTGCTCACTCATAAAACACAAAATAAAATTGGTATCAGTTCACTGGCTTCTTACCAAAACAACAAAACACAAAATGTTACAACTAGATAGTCATGAATGTACAACATATATATCTGACAGAAGGAAATACACAGAAGGAGTACTTACCTTCTACAACATAGAGCTTTTTGAGTGGAAAATCAATGCTGGCAGCCATTTTTTCTATCTCTGTGCGGAGTTCGCCATCAGGCAGAGGTGTAAACCGGTCAAACAAAGGAGCAATATAATCGGCATAGATGGTGACAATAAGCTGAAAGGAACAATATAATCGACATAGATGGTGACAATAAGCTGAAAGGAACAATATAATCGACATAGATGGTGACAATAAGCTGAAAGGAACAATATAATCGGCATAGATGGTGACAATAAGCTGAAAGGAGCAATATAATCGGCATAGATGGTGACAATAAGCTGAAAGGAACAATATAATCGACATAGATGGTGACAATAAGCTGAAAGGAGCAATATAATCGGCATAGATGGTGACAATAAGCTAAAAGTAAAGAATATATCGTAATTAAGGTGAGCGCTTGATTCCTGTAAAACTGTGAACACTGAAATTCATACAAGCAAAACATGAATTTACTCAAAACATTCAGGCAAATAAATATATTTACAGTACATCGCACTGCTAAAATATGTATTATTTTCACATCAAACCCTAACGTAGTCACAATCCAAGAACTGTTTGTAGTAATTCCCTCCAGGGCATTTGTTTTATTTATTGCTTGATACTGCTTAATTCCATAATCAAAAAATGTTCACTTTCAGGATGGTGGTTTGTGTTGCTGGGCTGTGTTTCTGGGCTGTGTTGCTGTCAATCACTATTCAACTTCCATCATAATTAGTAGTTTATTACAAGTAAAATGATTGCCAATAAAAAGGCACGATCATAACAGCATTTTACATGCTTTGGCAAATTTTCCTAATTAAATTTATTTATTTATTTGATTGCTGTTTAACGCTGTACTCAAGAATATTTCACTTATACGACGGCGACCAGCATTATGGTAGGTGAAAACCGGGCAGAGCCCGGGGGAAACACACGACCATCCGCAGGTTGTTGGCAGACCTTCCCACGTACGGCCGGAGAGGATCCTAATTAAAGCTACAGTCCAGAGTTTGAATCAATTTTCGGGGATGATAATGTTTTCGGTAGGATGAATCCACACAATCAAATTTCGGGCATGGAATGGATTACATGCATACGTAGGCCTGCATATATTGTGTGCATGAAGCACTGATCAGTAACGCATCACATCCAGATAAAGACAAATAATTAGCAAGGCGTGTGATCATGGAATTCATAATTCAGCATTACATTTACTGCATTTATTTCTTTCTGTTTTTTCCAATGTGAAATGCACCATATGGCTTTTATCTCTTAAATATCATAAGGTAGCCAGTTTACGATACCAGCTCAAAGTATGCTCGCCCACCAAAAATCAAGTTACCGCTGTCAAATTTCACATGCTGAGCATTTTTTTGTACATGTCCCCGTTTTCATACAGGTCACACAGCAGTTTCAGTAATCAGCAGTTCAGCTCATTCGTTGCCTGATGCTAATGTCTCGAGTGCAATTATCATGTAAGTCAACACTGTTGATGATGATTGGTCGAAAGTCAAAATCCATCTCGATTTTCTTTCCCAAACCGACAAAATGAGTCTGCGAGCTATCTGTTTGAATTCATTAAAGGGCAGCCGCAGGAAATCAGTCTGTTCTGCTTTAGCACTTTATTTCCCACATCATTCGTACAATATTTGGTTCAGACTCCGGACCCATTTACGGGCATGGCGTGAACATAGCTAAAGAGGGCTGCATGTATGCTGGTAAAAGGTAAATGGTTTCCTGCAAACTTTTTGCACTTCCTGTTTTGACAAGAAAACTTACCAAAGACACAACAAAAGTGAACACCCAGGTGTATATGAAGAAGTAATCACCCCCAATTTTGATGATGTAGATCAGTCCCGCGGTCAGGGGCAGGGCAAAGGCTTGCATCACAAAATATTTCTTAACCAGATCTTTGAAGAAGAATGGAAGAGTCTGAAAAAATGAAAACGACACTACAGTACACATCCCTGTGGGTTCAGTCTGAGAGTTTCTAGCTACCCGTCTTTAACTCATTTTCATAATTTTCTTGTCTGCTGCTGGGGACTTCCCGTCCAAAAAATGGGTGGAGGGGTCGCTGGCTAAGTCCTGATAGTCCCACACATGGTTAACATTAATTTAGATGAGGCAAGGATACTGAACCTCAGGTTTGTTTATTCTAACAGAGTTAACCAACAAACATGACACTGAAGATTGGCATTTATAGATGGCTGACTACTTGGCAAGATACATGTAGTCAATGGAAGAACTTGCCATTAGGATCGGACATTTGTATTTTTTATGCTCCGGAGGCTTATCGTCATTAAGGTTTTGAAAGACTTTACCATGCTCTCCAGGTTATTTTCGGTTTCCAAAAAATCATTTTGTATGTAAGTAAACATGAGATGATCAGATTCACTGTCTTTACCTGCTTGTTGAATCCATGCTTCTCCTCAACAACAAACGTGCTATAGAGGCTCCACGGGAGACTGCTGATGGTGGTGTAGATAGAAGCCAGGAATAGGAAGGACACAGACTGCAAAATCTAAAAAATAAACATGGAAAAAAAAGACACCACATTACCAAATAACACCACCTGACCATTTTACATGAAGCTTATTGCAGTTGATATTTGCATATATGCTTACTCCCCAGCTTAGTGCACTGCATTTATAGGAAGTAAGTTAAACAGTCAAATGGTAGAGAAAAACTCAGTACTGTGAAGACAAAAAATACTCAACAGTACAGCTGGTTATAACTCTTAACAGGTTGTTACACATGACAAACTACAGTACAGGATGTGAGACCTTGAATAATTTTCATCCTGTATCATTATACATGTAATTTTCAGTAAATGTTGAATGATTTTTTTACTACAAGTCACTAACTCAAGCTGATGGAAGACAGGCTTTGACAGATGATAACTTAAAGCCAACAGAATGATTTGCACACACATTATCCATCTTGTATTATTTTTGCCAATTTTCAGTAAATGTAGAACTTAGGTCTAACAGCAGATATATGCACATCTAATCCGGCTACTGAAACCTAAAATTTCACCCGTGACTAAGTTGTTCATTTTTCTTGGTGTTCTGTTGATTTTACAAAAGTGCTTTGAGAGGTGTTTGGAAGATATCAGGATATACTACTGGGAAAATGTAAATTTTAGCACCAGAGGTAATATTTCATGACATTTATTTGCCTCCAAAAATGCTTTATCTTGTTCAAATTCTTAGGTCATTTACGGTACGTTCGTATATTTAATTGTGGTTTAACGACTAGTGAAAATTGTCCAATACCAGAGAATATACATTGAAGGTATTTGGGTACGCTGCACCTAGTTGATTTATTCATTTATTTGATTGGTGTTCTACACAATACTCCAAAACATTTCATGCATATGACCCTATCCTGCATCATGGCGGGAGGAAACCAGGGTAGGGGAAACCTACAACCATCCACAAGTTACACCTCGTTGAGAATCAAATTGACTGGACAATGAACTGAAACAAGGGAGAAAATTATGACATTCCCATGGTAAGATACAGCTGAACATCTTACTTACAGATGTTGAAACTCTAGACTTCTGAATTAATATTTAAAACATTTACCTCATATTCTGGTCCATATTTAAAATACCCAGTGAGTTTCCCGGCCAAGTTCCAAAGATATGGTAATCCACCAAGTAACAGGATAGCCTGATATAAATGTAGAAAACAATGAAGACAATAATCATAAAGCAACAAATAATACTAGATCCTATATGACAAGGCTCTTGGAATATACTGCATAATCAATCAAAATACAAACGGTGTCATGCGGGATAGTTAACACGAAACCCATACTCAACATTAAAAGTGTTTACATTTCAGTTTTAAAGTTGGAGGCGACCACCATCATTCTGTTCATATCGTGATAGCGTAAACAGGGAAGTTCATACATCATCGTGTTTATAGTTGGGAGGCAACCAACATCATTCTGTTCATATCGTGATAGCGTAGACAGGGAAGTTCCTACATCATCATGTTTATAGTTGGGAGGCAACCAACATCATCTTGGTCCTATCGTGATAGCGTAAACAGGGAAGTTCCTATATCATCATGTTTATAGTTGGGAGGCAACCAACATCATTCTGTTCATATCGTGATAGCGTAAACAGGGAAGTTCCTACATCATCCTGTTAATAGTTGGGAGGCAACCAACATCATTCTGTTCATATCGTGATAGCGTAAACAGGGAAGTTCCTACATCATCATGTTTATAGTTGGGAGGCAACCAACATCATTCTGTTCATATCGTGATAGCGTAAACAGGGAAGTTCCTATATCATCATGTTTATAGTTGGGAGGCAACCAACATCATTCTGTTCGTATCATGATAGCGTAAACAGGGAAGTTCCTACATCATCATGTTTATAGTTGGGAGGCAACCAACATCATTCTGTTCATATCGTGATAGCGTAGACAGGGAAGTTCCTACATCATCATGTTTATAGTTGGCAGGCAACCAACATCATTCTGTTCGTATTGTGATAGCGTAAACAGGGAAGTTCCTATATCATCATGTTTATAGATGGGAGGCAACCAACATCATTCTATTCGTATCGTGATAGCGTAGACAGGGAAGTTCCTACATCATCATGTTTATAGTTGGGAGGCAACCAACATCATTCTGTTCGTATTGTGATAGCGTAAACAGGGAAGTTCCTACATCATCATGTTTATAGTTGGCAGGCAACCAACATCATTCTGTTCGTATCGTGATAGCGTAAACAGGGAAGTTCCTACATCATCATGTTTATAGTTGGTAGGCAACCAACATCATCCTGGTCCTATCGTGATAGCGTAAACAGGGAAGTTCCTACATCATTATGTTTATAGTTGGGAGGCAACCAACAGGGAAGTTCCTACATCATCATGTTTATAGTTGGCAGGCAACCAACATCATTCTGTTCGTATTGTGATAGCGTAAACAGGGAAGTTCCTATATCATCATGTTTATAGTTGGGAGGCAACCAACATCATCCTGGTCCTATCGTGATAGCGTAAACAGGGAAGTTCCTACATCATTATGTTTATAGTTGGGAGGCAACCAACAGGGAAGTTCCTACATCATCATGTTTATAGTTGGCAGGCAACCAACATCATTCTGTTCGTATTGTGATAGCGTAAACAGGGAAGTTCCTATATCATCATGTTTATAGTTGGGAGGCAACCAACATCATTCTGTTCGTATTGTGATAGCGTAAACAGGGAAGTTCCTATATCATCATGTTTATAGTTGGGAGGCAACCAACATCATTCTGTTCGTATTGTGATAGCGTAAACAGGGAAGTTCCTACATCATCATGTTTATAGTTGGGAGGCAACCAACATCATTCTGTTCGTATCATGATAGCGTAAACAGGGAAGTTCCTATATCATCATGTTTATAGTTGAGAGGCGACCAACATCATTCTGTTCGTATCATGATAGCATAAACAGGGAAGTTCCTACATCATCATGTTAATAGTTGGGAGGCAACCAACATCATTCTGTTCATGTCGTGATAGCGTATACAGGTAAGTCCCTGTATCATCATGTTTATAATTGGCAGGCAACCAACATCATTTTGGTCCTATCGTGATAGCCTAAACAAGGACGTTCCTTTATCATCATGTTTACAGTTTGTGTTTGAAACATTTACATGTAATGCTTATCAAATATTTAATACCAGGTCAGATCAGAAGTTTCTGAAACACCATAGCTAAGTTTCGCTCAGAGGTTGAAACACAACAGCTTTTTAGCTTCTAGCACCAAGGATTCACTCACCGTAGTTTCCACCTGGGAATACAAATCTGACCAACATTTGAACTGGTTTTTGTCCAGGTTGTACAGTCTAGCCTTGTCAAAGGTGTCTTGATCCAACACGTCTGTTAGAACGGATGGTACTTTGGTCACTGACTTGTACAGCTTTCTCTGCAGAGGAGAAAGAATACATACATGTAACTACATGTATTATTCCATGACCTTGCAGACTGCTGGAATTTCCAAGCTCAGTAACAGGGCTTGAAATTAACCCTGGTCAGCTTAATCTGACATGTCTGCATTTGTGTTATATTATGTTATGCTGACATCTGTAGTAGTATACAAACATCAGATTGCTCAATATTTCAGTCTACAATTGGTAGGCCAAGGGGTCTAAGGGTTTAACACCGACCGTGCACATTCAAGGGATTTGACAAGGTACGAAACAAGGTTCAGCTGTATCAGATTACACAACAAACACCATGATTAAGATGCTAAAGTCTATTCTTCTAAAAAAATGAAGAAATGAAGTAAATATGACATGCTTCATGAAGCCTTTTGCTGCCATTCTCTTTCACTCCTTCTGCAAAGATCATGCATTTTAGACCAATCAACAGCAAGTTTAGGCCATTGCAATCGACCTAGACACTTCACAGCTGCATATGTATTTCACTGTCTCATTTTGTGTGACGTAGAAATGCAAAAGTTTCCTGTGTCAGACAATAATACCAATGTATTATGACATCATGCTGCTAAGCTCAGATTGTAAGGTCATGAAACAAATGTTTCTTTTTTCCACGTCATGGCGTCTGGGTGTAAAATTCACACCATTACAATGTATGAGTTTTGTAATGTCATACTGTCTTTAATGTGATATCATGATGACCTTGGAAAGGAACATTTGATGTCAATAACATGTGTGAAGGTCATGCTGCCCGGCATTTGACAGGTTCCCATTCAGGCATGGAAGGCGCTGTGTCCATACTTTAAAATGGTTATAAAATTCATTTTTGCTTCGTTCAATTCAAACATTTAACTCTCAGCTTTACGTCTTAAGCTGTACGTCTTAAAACATTCTAGTTTTAGTAGCTCTCAAAACTCTAGTATCCAGTATCCACCCTTGGTGTTTTTCATACTACATGAACGTTCGATCCTGCTACTGTATGCTTCTCAGCCCAGGTGATCCGAAATCAAAGTCTGGACGACCATGAACAATGTTTAACACTGACTGTGAGATTTGTGCTCCTACATTATGAGCTTTATGTTTCTATCTGAGGTCTAAGTTTGCACTTTCCATTTGAGACCATCTGGATGTTTGTACTTTGTGTGCTAGTCTACATGTTGCCTATCTAGTCTCATGAACTAGATGCTATATACTAATGATACATTGTATCATTAGCATACAATGTCTAATTCTTTAGGGTATTGCTTATTATGCTTCTACACAACCTGGGAGGAGAATGTTCTTCCCAGACACAATGAACAGCCACATGCTTGCATGTACAGTCTAATGTTTGTTTGTGTTAGTCACTGAGTCACTCTCTGAGGCCTGCGTTTGTGCAGACCTCGTACCCCGTTTCCACACACATACACAAAAAAACAACAACAAAAATCCTATGTCTGGGCCATTGTAACTTCTGTGGCAACACACATGTTTCTATGGTATCTGCTACCCACCAGCTTTGTCAGAGTCACAATGTCAGGGCATGAATAATGCGATGGATAACAAACACCTACTGATTCAATGGAGGACAATATTCAAACTAGAAATGTTTCAGCGCATAATCTACCTGTCGGAAAGACAAATATTCTTCCCACAAATAAACAATCCACATAAAAATAAGAACAGCTTTGAAGATATCGACATCTGTCAGTTCCATAGTTCACCCTTTGCAATTTGAACAACGTGTTGTAACTTTCGCGGAAGGTCTGACGTCATCGATTTTTGTGCTCAAACATCATTGTCGTAGTCAAATTTGCGGATTACTGCTTGTTGCTTGGCAGGAAAAACAAAAGGAAAGTTTGGAAAAGTCAAGGGATTTTTGTGTGTTGCAACTTTCTGCTTTTGGTGTTATTAATTAGACACTTACGTTTCTACTTTACTGGCATCATGGTAAGTTTTGTATTTTTGATTTACGTCTGAAATATTTCAGAAAGTTTATAAGCCTTCCGCCACATGGGTCATGATTGTTGAGTGGCCGGTTTTCGCGATATTTAGATAAAAGATCGGAGCATCCATTGACCTTTCAAAAGGAGGTTTGAAGGCACACAGCATCAAATGACGATCTGTTTTAACGAATTCTTTTGACGAAAATGTAGGCATCCAACTGCAAGCGTATTGTATTCAGATAAAAGAAGGTGGAGTTTTAATGAATGAAAACGCGGAGATCTTTGTCAGTGTGACTGTCAGTTGACTGACTGACTGAAAATTTCCCTCAGACCATTAAACATGCATTGTCCTAACAAAGTAAAACACGGCAGATTACATGTACCTAACTGCAGCAGAATACCTCAGATGCCGATGTCAACATTTCTGATACCTGTTACAAATGAATTTGAGATGCAAGCTATTTGAGAGGTGTAGTTTCTTACCGTGTCATCTTGTATTCAAGTAAATGTCATGTTGTTTGAGGTAAATTAATCTTGTAAGCCTAAAAACCTGAACATTTCAAACCATATTTAACTTCATCTGACATGTCGAACAAATTTATGAGACCCTACAAAATGAAACTGATACCAGATTTAACAGTTAATGTTCTGCCAGTGTGAATTTGTCAGCATCATGCATTCCTGGTATGATTGATTCTGTATAAAATGGAAATTACACACTATATGCCATCATAAAATCTTAAGTATTACCCTGACCTGTTAGATTTATACATCAGTACAAGTAATAATGGTTTGCAGGCACCTTACATGCAAACATGTAACTCTGATTTGAGTGGCACAGCCACCAGAGTTAACATGTGACATGAAATAAATTCACCTTGTGTCATAGGATATTGTCTATGCCCGAAACAGTAAAATTTTTCAGGTACCTTGCCTAAAATGAACTCTTTAGCAGTAGCTGTTTAGAAGAGTTTGGAGTGAAAAAAGAGCTTGAAAATTTTTACAATGAAAAAGACGTATTGCAAAAATGTGAACGTGTTGGTGAGATTTCTCTTAATGGTAAGTGCATTAATACAGTATACAGCAATCAGTGAAGATTGTGTATGGAGCCGTTGATTTTATTTGAAGAACTGCGCAAAAATCATCTTTCTTAGGTGACTGCAGTAGAAATAGTTTTGCATTCTGGCCTGTGGCTGTAACAGCCAGATCACTTACACATATACATGCAACTTTCTGGTACCTGAGCAGTCTGTCAACAGGTAGAGTAAATCTGTATTGTTTTGTTGAGTCAGAGTGTTTTTTACTTCCGTGCAGTTTCACTATATTTAGTCTTGAAATCCCTCGCAATAATCAGTTTCTCCACAAAGAAATCCTCCATAGTGCCATCGTAGCCTCATTTTGAACTGGACTGGATCCACACAATTTTGTTAACTTTTTCTCTGTGGCTCTTTGTGCATCAGCGTACATACTGTAAAAATAGGATAGCTGCAAAACTAGAAACCATTAAAAGTGTGCATGCCCAGACACTTCGCTTGCCTCCAGTTTTTATTAGCAGACAACAAGGTGAAAGATGACATGGGAAGGATAAAAAAAATGGGCATATTAAAGTGTTCCCTGTTTATGTCGGCATTATGTCACCATATGCAGGTTAGCGTAAGCCCCCAACAGCCACGGAAGGATGTTTTTTGCCTGAGTGTAGTCATAAAACCATAATGTAGCATTAGTTAATGCAAATTATACACGAAGACTTTGCAAGAAGTGATATAAAGGTCATGTGTAGGTAACATAATTCAGCAGTATGGTTTGGAATGGTGACTTGGGGACTGTCACCTCTTTTGTCTTGCTATAAATTTTTTCTACAGATACATTTTGGCCAATTTCCAAGGGAGTAGCTGTAGCTTTGACATGTTTGAAGGTCTAGACAAACAGTACATGTATGTTGACCCTAAAACTTGTACAAAGTTTACTTGTACAGATGTACACGAGTATGCATTTGCGGAATGTTTATCATATGTAGTGCACTGAATTAATGATCAGGAATTCAATTATTCCTGGAATTTTTCAAGGTGTTTCTTCAAGCAAATTTTGAAGGCATTATTCTGTGTAGACTGTAAAATCATACTTTTCTTTAACTGAAATTGGCCTATCCAACCAATGTAGTTTTGTCTCCAAAATCAAATTAAATACGTGCATCAGTTCCACTGAAAGTTGCTCTTTCAAAGGTGAAATGGTTAAGGAATTAGGATAATAGTGGTTTCAGTTTCTTATGAAATCTGCCCTGAAATGACATTCTTTCTGTTCAAAAGCTCGTAGCTGTGAAATTGTTATCTCAGTCTTGTTGCTTTCTGTTTTACATATTTCAATAAAATCAATAGCAACCAATTTGCAGCAGGTTTTATGTGATATCTGTTGCTGTTTATCTCAGTCATGCTGATTTATAGGTCACCCACATGATGAAATGAACCCCGAGTGATATCTGCTTGTATGAGAGAGATGGCATGCACAGGCTTATTTAATACTTTGCTTTGATGACCATGATGTTTCTTTATGATTTGACATTAAAATTTAATTTTGGTCATACTACAGTGAAAATGGGTGTAAATGATAACAAATTTACGTACATTAATGGTGCCAAACTAGATTGTCACATAGAAGACAGCAAACATGACGCCAATTAATATGCAGTTGAAATAAGCTGACAACATGCAGACCAATACATTTTACTTATCCAAATTTTTATGCTGACTCTAGTATCTAACATAAAGGTACGTACTAGAGTATTAAGGTACAAAAATATGTTTTTTTGATTGTGACCTAAACAACTCTCCAGAAAAGGGAGGTATTCTAAAGTTTTTTGGGGCTTTCAATGGAATATCATTTTTTTTTTGCTGTCTTAGTATATGAAATTCCTACATTGTTCAGTAGCCAGAATAAAAAAAAAAACAGTCCCCTCCTCTCCTACACTATTTTTTCTGATAGGGTTGGATAATACCCCCAACAATGAATTGTTTGAGTATGGCTTTCATAGGTGGCTAGACCTGTCAATCTCAGTACCTGATACATGTCTCCCAGTTCCGACTTCAGGTCTGCGCATACAGAGATGTGTTTTTATGAAACTAGTGCTGTGTCATTTGGATTTCAGTACATATGGTTTATCTGATTGACAATGTGCTCTAGAATTTGTCATTTTTTATATGTAAGGCCATGGTCATGCATGCACTGAAGTGAACGCGATTTAGGTGATTACAGCATGCCATCTCCTAGTGTTGTGTTGATCACAGGGATTAATCAGGTTATTGGCATTGCAGATACATCAGTAACATTCACAAATGGAGTGAATACCGATCTAGTTTAATTAATTGCTTGCATGACAGTGTTGTTTTATCTGCTAGCAGATCTGACTATTCACCAGGCAATGAACCAGCCCTGCCATATTGTAATGGTTACATGTAATTATATTTAACCTCTGTTGCTCATATTCCAGATGTCCTAGCTCTTCTTGACACCATGGCAGAACCTGCATTTCGACGATCAAATTCTCGCTCTCCTCGAGGGCCTCGACAACATGGACGAAGGTCACTTACCCCCAAGGCCTCTCGGCATTATGGACGACGTTCACGTGACAGGAGCTACAGTGATGATTACAGTGACGACTATACAGATTATTCAGACTCCTTCGTATCTGACGAAGATCCATATCCCTCACGGAGAAACAAGCCCGCGACTGGCCCCAAGTATGGTAAGATTTCACATCATTTTAGTTCATGTGTGGTGCACTATGTCCTATTGCTTTTCATGTTGCAAAGTTTGACCTTGTTTGCAATCTTCCTGTTCCCCTCAACACCTCTGCTGATCTGCTGCTGCCATCAATCGGCCAACCACCAATAGGTGCTTAATTGAACAATATATGTCTAAGTTTTAGTTGCTGCCTTGAAATCGGGAGATCTGGAGTCAAACCCAGTTCGGGCTGTACCAAAGACTTCAAAAATTGCGCTTTTTGCTGCCTTGCGTGGTGCTGCGCGCAGAGAAGTTGGAGAAAGGAAGCAGGATGTCAGTATAAAGTGACTGGGTGGGGTGTCATGCCTGGTGTCTTCGGCATGATATTTCAGTGGCGGCAGCACTTTGGCAGCATGCATGGACTCTCCCTGACAAATGAAGACACAGTAAATGTATATGTACAGACACCTAAGGATTGGTCGTCGTCATGTGACTTAAAAATAGTTGAGTACGATGTTAACCCCAAGCATACACATACATACAGATGGATGGAATCCTGGGAGTCAGTGTACACACTCGCTGAGAAAGCCTGTGCGGTTTATACATGGTTGCCAAGAGAATTGAGATTCCATCAATTCATATTACAAATGGCAAAAACTGATTATTAATTAAAAACCATGAAGTTTTGTTAGACATTGCTGAAGACATAAATTACTGTTGCTTTCACTGTTGACTGGTGGTATGTCATGCAAGAAGGAAAGGCGTCGTGTCACTGACATACAGAGACGTCAAATTGTTTTGACATTCACTCGTTTATTAGAGCTCAAAATGAAAATGATGACCCCAAAATTCAACCCAGGTCATCACATAAAGATGACTTTATATCATGGAAATATTCATGTTTTGACAAATTCATGGCCGGTTGTAGTATTTTTGGCAAGTATGTTATTGTACAGTGACATTAATGGTATTCACACATTTTAATCATGTTGGTTGACCACAGTTTTCACAAATGTCCTTACTCTAAAGAACAAAGTATTAAACATTTTAACTTATGCATACAAGATGAATAGCCAGAAATGATGCTGTATTTTTAAAAATTCAGCCTCACATATATGTATCAACTAAAAGGAATTTTTTCAAATCATACCAGGCAAATTGTTTGGAAACAAAAACAAAGGTTTGGTTTTTGAGGACTCATGACTCAAGAGATAGGCATCAAACAGTGGTGTTCTTTGTAAATACAAGAATTTTAGCACCATCGTGTTTAAAAATAACTTGATCTGTCCTACAAGGCTAGCTTCATGTAATACAGTGCTGTAATTCTACTCTCAACATTATGAATGTTTTAAAACCTTTGTAGCTTGATTGAACACTCTCCATTATGTTTGAAGATCTAACTGCTCAATTCTAGTCAGAATGTACAGTATGAGATTGCAGTAAGCTTAACTACCTGGATATTCAGTAGACAGGTAAAGTAAGAAACCTTGGCTGTACATGGTAACTGTTGCAATCAATTCTTCCTTTTATACTGTTATTTGTTGAGACATTTGAGAAGGAACGAGTTAATTAATTTTCAAAGGAATCTTCGTGGCACAATTGATTAGTGCGTAATTTGTCAGAGGATTCCCTCTTGTCACACCAGTCTCTCCAACCAACCTGGAAAACCTTATGTAGAAAGGGGGATGGCATGGGGGTTAGCAGATTACAACAATCTCACATCCAACCATGTTTCCATGTCTCCATGGCAACCTGATAACAGAGTATGTCAGTGGTAGAAGTATGTGTGTAAGGCAGAGCTGTGGGAGAAGTGACACCAGTGGCTAGCTATATTGAAATATGTACACCTAAGGTATGGCACTGGCTTTTGTCACCTCCTAAAAGACCCCAATTGTACTATATTGACTCTAGGGTGAGGCCAACCATCAAGGGTAAGCAGTATCTTGAGTAGTTTAGTGTAATGAAATCTCTCAGGTGGATTGTTAAATTTTCATGACAGGGCGCTCACCACCTGGGAGCTGAATCAGTATTGTGTTGTGTACATTGACATACAGAGCCAGCACAGTGGTGACAGTGTAGGTTTTTGTCATACCCACATAAATGGGCTAACATGTAAGTGAGCTTCACTTTATTTTTTGTATACTAGCACACCTTAGAGATGTCATGGTTTTGATATGATAGACTGTCCCTAGACCATTAGCTTTTGTCATGCTTTTGGCCTTTCATGTGTACAGTCATTCAGGCACTGAGGTCAAACACAACAGGAGAGTGTTTTGAATGTTGACCTGTCTACATAGAAGCACTGGTACACATGTGACAGTTGTAATGTGATGATAGAGTTGGGATTAAAACAAGCCTGTATGGCAACCCTATCAGCCAGCATGATCAAAGTAAAATCTGTCTTAATAGAGAGTAGAGTACATGTACATAGATTATACACAGTCCATCCCCAGGGCTGATCATCCATGCCTGACAGGTAATACAGCCTGGAGATTATATCATTATGTCGAGTATATATATATATATATATATATATATAACTGTATATATACAACTTTCTTCATTTTAAAACCCTTTTTATTCATTAAATTGTTGCTTTTTGTAATGCACAGAACTTTATTATTCATGCGAAAGGTGGATTATACGTCGTATATGCATATATACAATGTCAGTACATTTATAACACCCTTTAAGCATCAAACACTCTTAACATTCTGTAAGCATCATTGTGGCGCAGAAAAGAATAGTTGTTAATCATTCAGTTATCATGTTCATCTATCGCTGCAACTTGTGAATATATGTTTATGCCTCTTAAAAAAAGGCAGTCTGGTTTTATGTACAACTGGCATAAAAGTAAGCAAGATGACAAAACATAAAACAGATCATTAATATGTGTACTGTTTACATTTATTATGGTACTTCATGTAGCATGGCTCAAAACCACTGTGTTACACCATCCTGTTATGTTACAGCATCCTATTATGTTCCACCATCCTATTTGTGCAGCAGTTTATTAAAGGTACCCATACATGTAGTACATAATCAAGCCATTATCATCTTTTTATCAAGCGTTTGGAGAAAATGAAAATGGTGAAGAGGAAGGCAAGTACCGGTGCAGAGAAAAGTGTAGAATTTGAAATTCCAGGTTGTAGTTCAGTTAAATCATCATAGACTCTTAATTGATCCACAGTCTTACTGTAGTGTACATATTTAATTAATACCATGTATAAATTAACACCTTGCTCAAGATTGGATAAAGGGACCCAGTCCTACATACCTGGCAAACCTCCTGATTTAAATTTGTAGCTGAAACAGAGCTGTATTCAAATTCATTTTTAATGTGTAACGAAAACAAGAGCTGTATTTGAACTCACGACCTCATTACCAGCAAGCGCCATGACATCATGTACGTGCATTAGATGTACATGAGTACTTTGTGTGGGAAATATGCATCTTGCATACTTCTGATGTAAACTACAACTGCTCAGTTTAAAGTATACTTGGTATAAATTTGTTTAAATTGTTAATCCCATAGACGTTTAGTGATAATAGGTAACTGTATAGGTATAGTGACTAACGTCATGTACATATAGATGGACTGTTTAGTAACTTATATGCCATCGATCATCTGCTGATTGTACCTTACTGTGCATGTACTATGGGGATCAAATAACCTGTTGTTACTGACTTTTAGTGGCTTAATGACTTTAATGTATTAGATTAATCATGGTAAAACATTTGCTGTCCCAAAGAGCTTTTATTACATCTGATAGCTGCTGATATTGATTGTGTCTGGCCACATGCCAGCTAGTATAGTGTAGTTTTTATGCTGTAGCTAGCCTAGAGGGGAATGAACATAAACCTACCTGTGTTCAGGTAAACTTGTTCCATGTATGTGTTACATGTATATACTATAGCTTACCATTTTAATGGTGAACTGCAAAGCTTTTTAATATGTATCTGAAAGTTTTCGGAATAAATAAATCTTGATTAATATTTTTCTGTGGTGTTCCTGTATTCCTGTATGTAATGTATAGCCTAACAGTGATTGGACATGCTCTCTATTTAATTTGCTCAAAACGTCATGGCTTATATGCTTGGATTTTGGAACATTGTGACATCAAAAAGGGCACTGTAGTTTATTCATATGGTCGTAAATGATGTAAAACACAAATGTTACATTTTTGAAAACATGATATTTTCAAAGACACATAATTAAAAATAAAGATCTATGATAAAAATGCTAAATATATTATTATTATTTTCTGTAATTCAGGTGTGCGATCACAAAGTGATCTTAGACTTTAGTCAAAATTTCTAGTCACTTTAAAATTGTTACTTCTGAGGTAACAGGGTCAAATCCTGGGTAAGTTATTGTAAAACAAATGGCAGCTGAAATAGCAGGAAGGAACATACCAAGTTTAGTAATTGAAATTGTGACTTAAATTTAAGTCTTGATGATCTTGAGGCCTGAGAACTATGGTGAAACTATGATGCATGTGCATGATTAGCGAGGATAATGAAGAATTGGGTGAAGATCTCAGTCAGCGGCTGAGTTCTTGTTTCTTATCTTATGTATGAAAACAATTCAACATTTCATTTCGTGCTTTAATCTGTTTTTTAGTGCGAAAACCTGCAACAGTTCCATTAAAAAAGAAGAAATCCAAACCATCACTCCAAAAAGCTACGACAAACTTAATGCGCGTAGACCAAGTGACAAAAGCGATGCAGGAAACCAGGAGGATGAAGTACAACGAAATGAAGAGTGAGTTAGACTCAATGTCTCTGAAGTGCCATGACTTGGAGGAGGAAAACAAGGTACTAAAACGACTCCAACGACGACAGGAGAAAGCTTTAGAAAAGTTTGAGCATGAAGAAAGTGACTTGCCTCAGTTACTACAGAGGCACAACAATGAACTCCGCAGTCTGAAAGACCAGCTGAGGAAGGCGCGAGAGAAGAACAGTCGCACTGAGCGCAGCCTTCACGAAGCAGACGCAGAGAGAGATCAGCTGAAGCGTCAGGTGACAAAATACCGTGATTTGGCGGAGGAGCGAGGTCTGCCTCAGCGAGATGAGATGCACCGGCGTCTTCTTGCGGCCGAAGCTGACGTTCAGGAAAAGAACAAAAGAGTCAAGGTAAACATCTTGTTTTGTGATGGTCAATTTCAGTTGAAGTTTGGACAAATTTTTCTTTTTTTTTGGATGAAATTCATAGAGGTTGGGCAGTCGACTATAAAACTGCTCCTCAATCACAAGCATTGTACCTGGCTTCACAAGGCTGTCTTTGATTTAATCAGACTTCATCTTTAGTATTAAAATAATACTTTCAAAGGCAGCTTTTATTATCCGTGGCATCTGATATACAGATACATTGTACCTGTTGAGCAAGTAGTGATTTAAGCAATGGCACTATTATTAGTTGTACGTGTAGTGCTAAGGCTGTGCAATTCTGCACAAAATTTTAGCAAATACTGACAATTGTTAATGCTTCCACATCAAAGTTGATCATTTTTGTCTGATTCGTCTGATTCCCTCTATTGCTTAGTTATGAATTGTGTCATCTATTTTTCTTTGCAGGAGTTGGAACGTCACTTAGAAAACTTAACAAAAAACCACAAGCATCAAATTGGCATCGAAATTGCACGCCACAGAGAGTTACAACGCAAGCATGAAGAACTAACTGATACTTTCAACAAAATTCAAATCCAGTTAAAGGCAAGTCATTTCTTTGGCTGGATGAAAGAAACCTGTGTTAATCCTGGATGCTTTGTCCATACAGGAACAAGTGGTTGCATGATTAAGATTAATTATCATAGGCTTTATGGGGAATTTTTTACAGTTCCATAAGCACATCTAACATATTGAAAAGCAACTTTGACAAAATATTTGTTATTAACTTAGTTTTTCAGATTCATGATCAGAAGACTACATGGAGATTGGGTACATAACCTCTGAACATACATTACCATGGTAACTGCATGTCACGTGACCAAAAATTCGGGACTGCGAGAGACTTTATTAATAAATATTAATATTAATAGTATGCACTGTATTCACATTTTATGCTGCCCTAGAGATTATTTATTAACTCCATTGGTATCCATCTTGAGAGACCATAGTGTTTTAATTTATTTTCTTCGATTATTATCAGGAAAAAGAAAAGGAGTTGGACATAAAAAACATATACGCCAATCGATTATCAAAACGACAGCCTGCCTCATACGGGGGCACACCCCACGAAAGCCCCTCCCCTTTGAAAGCTGACAGACAGCGTAGGCTCTCCAACTCTGAGGCAACGCCGAGACAGAAAGCAAAGGCATACGAACAGGAGCGCAGACAAAAAGAGGTAGCTGTCAGGCAGGAATGTGCCACAGATTCTAACACATATATGTGGTGAAATCACATTTGATTTCCAGTTTTGACTAGTGTCAAAAATCGGTTGGCCCCTCCTAGATGCTATGGGATCATGGGATCATATCAATGCTGTGTGTCTTGTAAGAAATGTTTTTTGGGTATATATCTTAATAGTTAGTGGAATTATGCTAACATTTCTTAAATATTTTATGTTTCCTGAAAAGAGGGCAATGTACCCATCATGGCATGTCTTGCATCTTGTCATGCTTACCCCTAATTTAATATCATTTCCACTGGGTATTGTTAATTCCCTATTTATTAGAGGGAATTCCCCTATGTTTCTTGAAGTTTGGGAATATGGAAGTTTAAGTTGGCTAAGAGAAAAAAACAAAAAGACTTTTTGCAAACGTTGAGCTTCTAGCTCGCCATATTTGTGATCTTGTGATTACTGATGCATGGGTATGAATCCAGTGAGCAGACATCATAAGGTGAGTACCATATGTGACATTATGACTATTTTTATTGTTTGCAGAAAAATAAAACAGCTGCTGATGATAAACTGGCATGGGAGCACCTTGAGTTTGAGCGGCAGCAAGCAGAGAGCCTGAGGGAAGAGAAAGAGCGTCGCGACCGCGAGAACAGAGAGATGAAACAAAAGGAGGAGCGCGCCATTCGTGAGAGGGTCGAACGTGAAGAACAGGAAATCCGACTTAAAGTAGAAGCAGAGGAACGAGAAAAACGACAGCGAGAAGAGCGAGATAGAGCAATGAAGGAGGAGAAGCGTTTGGAAGAGGAGAGAGAAAGACGACGACACGAGGAAATGATGGAACGCCAACGTGCAGAAAAGGAGAAACAAGCGCAAGAAGAGCGCATGAGGCAAGAGGAGGAGAGGCGAGCCCATGAGGAAAGGGAGAGAGTGGAGAACGAAGCTAAACTTCAAGAGGAGAGGAGGAAGAAGGACGATCTTCTGGCACGCCTCAAGGCACTGGATTCTGGTTCTGATTCACAGAAAAAAGAAGAGAAAAATGCCATCTTTCTCACTAATGACCATGAGAGTGGGACATCATCTTCAGCCAGTAAGAAGAGCGCCTATAGC
The DNA here is from genome assembly GCF_032854445.1 of Liolophura sinensis. Lineage (NCBI taxonomy): Eukaryota > Metazoa > Mollusca > Polyplacophora > Chitonida > Chitonidae > Liolophura > Liolophura sinensis. Next base: position 65,063,799 of record NC_088295.1, on the reverse strand, counting down.
TTCAGTCAAGTCACAGAAAATCTCCACAACGGGAAACCGTCACATGAGGAAATTGTTGTCCCATATTTGGAGAAACGGAGAAATCGATCGTTGTCTACAGAAGAGGAGTCAGGCTACCAGCCTTCGTTTACAGACTCTGTCTTCAAAGAAAAGAGACCTCCTAAGAACTCATTTGCTGTGATTTCAAACACTAAAGAATCTCCTCAGGGTGACATTACTGCCAGTCAAAAGGCTCGCAAAAATAATCTCATGAATGAATTGTTCGGTAAGAGCCGTGAAAATTCGTCTGTAGCTCCTAAAGCAGAATTGTCAGACTTGAACGACTTTTTAGGACCAAAAACAAATTCTTCCCCAGCACGTAAAAAGTTTCCATGGGATGAGAAAACGAATCATGCCAATGGTGACAAAAGCGCTGACAGCAATTCCAAGAAACCAAGGAATTCTAGTGCCTTGTTTGGAGGAGGGTCAGCCTTGATTGATGATGACACAAATCTGATAAGGGACCAAGGAAATCTATTACCGCTACGCACTCGCCAACAACCAACGACAATACAGAACAAACCCACCGTTAATGCAGTTGATAACTTTGATGACGACATTGAGGAAGTCATTCTCTGAGTTTGGTCCAAATGGTTACCAAAAGCAAAATACAGGACAGGCATATCCAGAAATCATAATTTATAATTCTGGTATCACAAGATTGATTTCATCTTTCTTAAGGTCCTTTTTTTTTTTTTTAAATAACTACAGAAATTTATTTAGACATTAATTACATACTCAACAGTTTTTTTTCCTTAGGCTTTCAGGCTTTCATGCTTTCTAACGTGAGGCAAGTTATCTGCCATTGAGATAATTCCTCATAGTGTAAGGCCTGACCCTATTACGTTTATATTCATATTTTTATACTTTATTGGGTTTTTTTTTTTGGTACCTAAAATGTAAACATAAGGTTTCTGTTTGTCTGACTTCGCAAGCATGGCGACTCACTACAGTGCACTTACCTTTTTATCTGCTCACTGCTATTTGTCACTTTTGAAGGAATACAAAATTATCGCTGATTGGCTGCTGTGAGATAGGTATTAAGTCCAGGTTATGCCCAGCCTAAATAGAATTTTAGATTTGGCGCAATTCTTCAATCGTGAACACGGCTACAGGCAATAACCCAGGATAACCTCCAGCATCAGCCAATCAGTGCTGATTCTAAATCCCTTGACGGTTGTTCCTATTAAAAATTTTCTGTTATACAGTATATGCACCAGGTATACCTCTCTGTTATGTTTGTTGTATGTATGTATACATATCCATCTCCATTCGAAGGTCATCGAGCCCTGTGTAATGGTATTGTGTAGGGCACTTACAGCTCAGCTGGATTAGACTGCCCAGGTGCTGTAATATAGGCTACATATATATGTAGGTTTGCGTACCCATGTACACTTTGTTTACTCACACACACATGTATGTGTACATTTACATTTATACTCATTGGGATAATTAAACGTGTACCGAGTAGCCACCTTCATGTTCATGAGGTTTTTTCTTTTTTTTCTTTGTTGGTTTTACTTTAAAATTTTTAAATGTTTTAATCCTTCATTTCATTGTGAAATTAAGGTGGCTGTTCTCTTATAGCATGGCCTGAAGTCAACAGCAATAGTGTGTGTACCAAAGATATTTTTTACCAAAAACTGATCATAAATGTTTGTGTAAGGAAAGGAGACAGTCAGCATACTCAGAAAACTGAGTTCAGAAGACATCCACATTTACACACTCACCACATTATTTGACTTGCATATACATACATGAGAATAATTTATTATTTGACATGATTTTTTGACGTGTTTCTCACTTCATTCAGTTTCATTTCTTTTTTTTTTCCTTATTTGGGATGGAGGGGGGCGTGTCATGGTTCTTATGTTGTTTTATCTTGTTATCCTCCATTTCCCTCTCCAGATTTACATGTATGAACATGTATGATGAAACAGAGGAAGGGTGATAGGTTTGGTTGTGATATTCTAATACATGTACAGGTGTATTTGTTCATTACTTCTTCGATAAAATCTGATGTAAATACATATTTGTGGAATATATTTATTATGATATTCAGTATTCTGAATTCTGTGTTTGGGTTTATTATTACTAATATCAAAAATATGGCATTTTACATAAGTGACCAGTAGATCGTCAAGGAATACACCAATATAAATTTGGTTTCCAAAAGAAACAGATGTAACAGATACAGATATCTGTTATCTGACCAGTGGTCAGGTACATGGCTGTTAAGAGACTTTGATCACCAGAAAATGCCGTTCTCAAGTTTCCTACTTCAGTGCAATGAAATCTGGTACAGCTCCACGCGGTGTGCGTTAGAACAATGCATGCATGCCTTTGTTGACTCATACTCCTCAACATCCCATCCTCAGCTTGCCATGCTTGCTTTGATACATCTGTGGCCCCACAGGGACTAATATTCCCGACAGAAAATCATGAAGGTCAAGCTGAGGTATTGAGGCACGCATGGTGTTTGACAAACTCTATATCAACCTTTCATTTACAGGAACACGTGTGGTAAACGACTTAAGATTTCGCCCAAAGAAGTGCCTTTTTCAGAAGTAAATAAATGTGGATATAAAATAGAACTTTTGGTCCTGCAACATTTTTCCAGTGTCATGCTATATGTACCTTGCACACAAACTAGAAAATATCTTCCTGGATTTTAGTAAAACTCTAAAAATTAGGCAAAATGAGCAACTTTGCCACGGAAGAATTTTCTGGTCATTTACGGTAATGTGCATTCCCTTTTGTCCAAAAATGTACTACATGATGAAAGCTATTATATGGAGAGAATGTGGACTATAGATCCACAGTGCAACCCCTGTAATTCTTCAACCTTTTCACATGTTTGCAAGGTGTTTATTCAAGCATACTCTGAAGGCATTATTTTGTGTTGACTGATAAAATTATACTTTCTGTGAAGCCCTGAAACTTGCCAAACCAACTATTGTAGTTTTGTCTCCAAAATTAAATTAAGAATGTGCATAAATTACACTGAAAGTTGCTCTTTCACACCCCACCCAGTCACCATACATTGACACCGAGCCAACCAGTCCTGTTTCCTTGCTCTAACTGCTCCGTGCTGAGCACTAAGTGAGGCAGCAACAAGTTCCAGTTCTAAAGTCTCTGGTATGACCCCACCCTGGTTTGATCCCGAGGTCTCCCAACTTGACGCGGATGCTCTAACCACTAGGCCAGTTTGGCTTGGAGCCAAGTCTCCACTGCAGGGGAATAGGTGAACCATTCCAAAAAGAAATCCCATTTCTGTGGAAATCTTAACACTCCTCCAAATAACAAAATAATACCGGATTCGCATTAAGTTACTCATTTATTCACAGAAAGTATGAATAATGATTAAACTAGTAAGGTATACCATGTATAAAACAACAAATAATAATGCACTTGTAGGAAGCTCTTCCTTCTAACCCCCATTGCTCACGCTAATTTTTTAGCTGTGACATGCAGCAGTTCTAGTCGCTCAGTCTTTTTGCTGGTTGATCATTTCTTTGAAATCTTTTTTTTTTTTTTCAACATGGGCCATTCACTTGAGGAGAGATTCAGTTATAGAAGACGGATGTCACAGCCATTGTGAATTAGCGCTTTTTCACCAACATTCAACCACAAGTCTCAACTCTGCTTTATAGTAACAAGCAGAATAATGTATAGATCTAAACAGTTCACACAAACTGGATCACCAAACGTTGCAAAAAAATGAAATAAAAATAGAGCCAAAGAAAAAGAGGACTTCCATGCATCACCAAATCCCAAGTATGTTTATGTCATACCACCGGCCATTTTGGACAAGCGATTTCAGGAAACATTTGATCTTGTAAAGCCAAAATCAACACAAATTTCCAGCTATTTCAGACAGAATCTGAAGAGAACAACACATGATAGTGATCCATAAGGACTGACATGGAAAACTTTTATCATTCCCCCAAATGGACTCCTCCCTCTTAATTATGTAAGTCTGGTCCGAACTTCAGCTGTTGGTGATACAGGTATTGGCAGGTCATTTTTAAAATCTTGACAGTCTTTCACTTAATGGATCAGGATCTGTGCAACAAACATACATGAGCTCTTAACTCCAACACACCTGTAGTTTGCAATCATGGCATCTTGAGTCACCTCTTGATCTCATCTGCACATCACCTGACTAACAACTCTCGCATATAGTGTTGTACATGTATATCAGTCATATAATTGTCAGAATTCAAAACTCACTGGGTCCACCCTGAGGGACAATAGCACCCTGTCCACTTAGTGTGCGAACCAATGATATTCACTTCATCTATTACATGCGTGCTCCAACCCATGTCACACACCAGCTAACCTTCTTCCTTTCTGCACCACCGTATTACATGCCAAAATCCAAAATGTCACGCCAACTCCTCCTGAAAATAAAATAAGTGAATTCATTAATTAGTACATATTAAAAAAATTAATTATCACAATACAATGGTTTTATTAAAGGTGACGAGCTGCTCTAAAGAAGAAAATAGATAATCCATGAGAGGACGCAAGCCTGGGGTTTAATGCTGCTTTTCAACCTTATTTTGCTCCACCCACTCCTAGCATACTGTCATTTGGCTTACCAGCTAAAAAACTTCAAATGTGAGATAAAGATCAACACAGAGTACAGACTTGGGCTGAGATTGTCAGATCAAAATACATGTTTTAATTCCTTTCACAATGTGTACAGCCAATCAAACGTACACTGTCTGCAGAAAAGACTTCCCATGGTGGTAACAAAAACATTGATGACAATGTTCTAAAGTTATTAAGAGACTTCTCACAAATCACTATCACTGTTAAGATTAGCACAACACATCCATCCATCTTTAATTCACCCAGAATGATTTGGTGTGGTTTCAACTCAGCAATGATAGCTGTTTAAACAACTCCTGCTGGATGAAGTCCACAAAACAGGTAAGTCCACTGCTGATGTCATTAAATTCTGACCGATGATGGAAAAGATGAATAAAATAGTGGGTTAATTTTGGTACATAAAATATCACCCCCCCCCCCCAAATCCACTCCACTCCAATTTTTTTTTTTTTAATTTTTGGCATAATGTTCAACTTACAGTTAGCTACTTAATGTATTGTTAATGTTACTTAATGTCACAAGCAAGCTGAAGGTTTACAGTACCCATTTCTTCACACTTCTTGCATGTTTAAGGGCCACTTTGAATGCACTTGTAGTTTGTTCATCTCAATGCTGTGATGGTGGCTATAATTTATGTTTGGTGGTTTACCTGGCATCATGCTTTCACAGAAAATAATATTTTTTCAGTTTAGGCAGACAAAATGCCTAAACATGCTTAACATCACCTGAACATGCGAGAAAGTTGAAGAAATTGGCCTGAGAAAGAGTAATGACCCTATTAGGATTTGTGGCACCTTGAATTCTCTCACAATCCTACCTGCTATTCCTGTTGGGAAGGCGATGAGTTTAGCCAGGGGAGTGAACCACTGTGCAGGCATGACCAGTAATGGCTCTCGTCTATAGGACAGGATCAACGACAACATGAACAAGATCTAACAGAGGAGAACAAAACAAGAAGACAGATACAACCTGTCTCAAAACGATATTTTGTATCAATATCATTTTTGCTGTCAATATAATATGTTGTTTAATTTTATACATGTATATACATGAATTCCTATCAAACTTTGGGTGATGAAACTAATGCAAGACTTCTTGACAGTCATGGAATAAGCTAATCAAAGGAAATAAAAAGTCATGATGCATTGCTAATAATTTATTAATATATATATTTTTTTTGCATTTTAATTACATAATTACCATAAAAATGGTTCACTTACATGAATAATATGAATTGATATTTTCACAGCCATTGTCACCATGGTGGTTTTCTGCAGACGAGCATTGGCTGGAAATAAAACGAAAAAATAAAGGTTTACATACATTTGACAGAACTTCTGGTTTTATTTCAAAATATAAAATTATACTAGTTCTCTTGAAATAAGATTTTAATCACATCAGTTTTGACTTTACGATCATCAAATTTTCAAAAAATTAAGCTAAAATACAAAGTAAGGTTTCCCCTTAAAGACAACTGAAAACTATGCGTAAAAATACTTTCATTTATTTTTTGTGTTGAAAGCCACTAAAATATTTGAAAAATGGTGGACTTTATGAGCCATGATGACGGTAACGAAGAACTCTGATGTCACATCGCTTCTTTTCCTGATGTTCACCAAAAGGAAGTAATTTTTGGGAACATTATTATTTCAGTAATCTTTCACTCATGGGTAAAAAGAGTTATTATGATGTCAAGAGTTCCTAACCTCTGATAGTATGGCCCATAAAGCCCAAACAGAAAGTCAAATGTTTGAGTGCTTTTAACTCTCTTCAAAAACATCCCAAAAAATAAATGAAAGAATATTTATGCACAGTTTTTAGTGGCCTACTTAGTGATTGCCTACTTTGACTTTCAGAGGTATTTTTCTTTAACAGACACTGCGAACTTGGGAACTGTGATAACAATGTTTTATGGACCCAGTTATTTTAAGTCAGTATATGTACAGTACCGGTACTTTATAAGATGTTTGAAGGCCAGGAGCCAATAGCACTGAAGTTAAGATCTGCACTTGTCTCTTTGTACCAAACCCATAGCTTTTGGAAATGACAGACTTAAATGTATACTGTTCATAGGCAGTCAGTCTGCTCTCTCAGTTGTCAATGGATTATTCCCACTAACAAACAGTTCACTAAAACTACACTTCATATTTTATACACTAAACTTTTACTACTCCTGATCAATTCACAGTTCATCTTTACCTCAGCTGTACACATCATATGTAATGTCTATTTACTTAATTGGTATTTTTTCGCCATTACTGATTCATATGTAATATATTTTGCCTGAAGGTATAATGTTCATTAAAACTTTTGTTTTATTTATTTGATTGGTGTTTAACGTCGTACTCAAGAATATTTCACTTATACAAGGGCAAAGCCCGGATGAAACCCACGACCATTCGCAGGTTGCTGCCAGACCGTCCCACTCAAAACTCTTGTGTTACAGAGTTACATCAAACAATAGGCATGCACAAACTTTCAGGATTCACACTTATGAATCAACCTTTCAAGAACCTAATATCTAATACTTCCCAGCACTTTAAAGAACTGTTCAGTTTATGTACAAACCTTCAATTATGTGAAGAATATTAGATACTACATACATGTATTTAGGTTTAATTATTTATTTATTTGATTGGTGTTTTACGCCGTACTCAAGAATATTTCACTTATACGACTGCGGCCAGCATTATGGTGGGTGGAAACCGGGCAGAGCCCGGGGGAAACCCACGACCATCCCCAGGTTGCTGACAGACCTTCCCACTTATGGCCGGAGAGGAAGCCAGCATGAGCTGGACTTAAACTCACAGCGACCGCATTGGTGAGAGGCTCCTGGGTCATTACGCTGCACTAGTGCGCTAACCGACTGAGCCACGGAGGCCCCCAAGTATTTAGGTAGCTCATTTATTGGACAATGTACAGGTAATATGATAATTAACACTGAAATGTCAAGTGGCTTACAAGGATTTAATCCTGAAAAGTACCTCTTTTTGAACAGCTTTGAATGTCTTGAAAACATTTTAAACAGAAGTACTTTGAAAAATTTTCAAGAACCAGTGGGAACCAGGCCCCGTGATCAGGAAACAATCTTAGACTTACATGACTTAAATCAAAATTGTAATCATTAAGTCTGGCATGTTCCTTTCCGTTATTTTGACTGAAATTTATTCTACAATAACTTAATATCCAGAATTTATGTTACCAAGCAATTTTTTGACATCATTATATCAGAAATAACAATTTCAACACGATTTGAAATCTTTACTCAAGTCTAAGATTGCTTTGTGATTCCAGGGCGTGGATCTTTGGGTGAAAGTATGCCAAATGTTTGGTGTGCAGGAATATATTGAGAAGACTATTTAAGTTACTAAACTACAACTCAAACTACAAACCTTTCCCTTTGACATTATCCAGCAGTTTATCTATCTGCCTCTGAAGTTTGAAATATTTGGCAAAGTGGTCCGTCACACTTATGCTTTCCTGTTGAGTTTTGAGATCCTTCACCTGGGTTCTTAAATTAAGTTCTTCATCTGTGATCTTGAACAACCTCTTGCTTATCTGTCAACAGGTAAACGGAAATAAAATATGCAGTTCAGCTGATGGCCTACGTCAGTCAGTGTGAACAACCGCAGGTTGTAAAGCAGATATGTGAATGAATGGAGAAGAACTGAACCTCTCTATCAAAAGAAGTATGCTAAATCAGTTTAAAGTGAATAAGAGACATATACCATGTGTAGCTAGAAATATATGTGAAGATTTGTGAGACTCAGGCTTAGAACATCCTGTGAAGAACCTGGTGGTAACCGTGTTTGTCATTGAACTGCTTTTCAGACATTCACTGTGAAAGAGACAGTCTTCAAAGTCACTCTACCACCTGGCATTCTCTAGTTTCGTAGTAACTCTCAGATCAAGCCACACAGTTGTAAGGATTACAGTGTGAAACAGTCTCAGACAGGTCAGATTGACCGCATCTTCACACACACATTAGAACTTCCCTAGTGTAAATCAGTGCCAATCGAGTGGTCCACATAATCAACTATCGTGTTGTGAGTCTCATCAAAGCAAAAACGATCCATGACAACCGCATAAATTCATAAATCATGTACATCTTCACACACTACCCCAGCCACCATTTCGATCACTTGCAAGAATGAATGAGACGGACCTAAATTCTGTGAGCTCATCACCTGTGTGATTGTATGCGCATCTATCTGAACAAGATAGTAACCACAGCAGGGTAGAGTCTGAAAATATCTTGTTTTGTGAATTGGTGATCATGCACTGTTTTTGTTATGGCGAGAGTCAGAACAGGGTAGTTGATTATGGACATCAATTTAGTTGACATCAATTTATGCTAGGGAAGTTTTAATATGCATGTGAAGATGCGGTTAATCCGACCTATTTGGGGATGTTTCACACTGTAATCCTTGCAACTGTTTTGATCGCCATGAGAGTTAGTTCGCAATTATAGAATGCCAGGTGGGAGTATATCTTTTTGTTGATGAAGTTTATCATGTTGTTAAACTTGGACCATATCTAACTTACTGTTTTTATTTTCTATTTTTTGCTCACAAGACGCAGCCAGTGTTGTAGCCTCGAAAGACTCCAACTCCTATTCTTATACTGGCCTAGCATCATTGGAGTCTGTCCATTTACCATGTTAATTTCATACTCAACAAAGGACCAGGCCGATTGTCTTTGCTATTAAAACAATCTCGCACAAATAAAAGACCTGCTTTCTGCACCACCGCACTGCTGCAAGCGTCCATATCTGGTTCATAGTTTATTTATTATCGCCACAAAGGCTTCCTAAGTATGTTGAGCAGCTACGTGAATCTCCTGCCTCATAGTGGATCAGTGGGAAGATGACGGCATTCGCCAAGGAGCGCATACCGTAGAAGCCTTCGTGACTATAATTAATCTGTTCTAAATCGAGTAGGGGCATATGGTGGCGGTGCGAATGGTGCGGAAAGCAGGTCTTTAGGTTGGTGTCTTTCACTTGAGCAAGACTTACTCGATAACAAATCGATAACGACACTGAACCTGGTTGAGCACGAAATTAACATTGTAAGCGTAGAGACTCCAACGACGCTAGGCCAGTATAAGAAAAGGAGTTGGAGTCTTTCGGGGCTACCAGTGTTGATAAGCTTAAACGTTCACGGTAACGGAGTTAGGGCCCTCAATCGCATCGTATACCCTGCAGCTTTCAGAGTTAGACGCTTCTGAGTGCATAGATTAAGTTCATTTGTTCACATTGATTACAACGCGAATAAGCCAAATACTTACATGTTTTGAAATAAGTGGCGAATATTGTGGAAGGTAAGAAAACACAACGACAAGCACCAAAATGAAAATCAACAGAAACATTTTCCTAAAAATCAGAAACTGAAGCTTTTGTAACTTCGTCAAGGAGAGTAGGCTATGGGAGCTAATCATGAGTGTACAAAATCTTAATGTTGTTACGGTTATCTCCCTTGTGTTTTTACCTTGGATAGATGCATGTATTTTTTAAACAAGAAGTATTTTATTTATTTATTTTTTTATTTTTTATTTTATTTTTTTTTTGATTGGTGTTTTATACCGTACTCAAGAATTTTCACTTATGTGACGGTGGTCAACATTATTGTGGTTGGAATCCATGGAAACATTCCAGCGAATTTATCTAATCCCTGTTCTCAGAAAATTTAACGGACGAGTAAACGCTAACGCAGACGCAAGTCCGTGGCCGTAACACAACAGTATCATAGTATCAGTAAAATAGTAACAGTATCAGACACAAATCCCGACAAACCTCCTGAATTAAAGCCTCAACCCAACCACCGAGACCTGGACTCGAACACGCGTCCTCATTAGTCCAAACCCTGAACTAGGGCTCATAGACTTAAATCATAAATTGCAAGTGCTTAACGAAAAACAAAAAAAAACGAAAATAAAGAAATAAAATTGTGGTTTCAATGAGGCTGATACATTGTTCTGCAATAAAAAATCAGCGCACAAATTTTAAACTCTCTACATCATTTTGATTTTCGAATGTCATTTGTTGGAGTTGTCAAAGTACGTAGGCCTACTCTATAGTGTACAGCCTACAAATTACGCGCAGTACTCTGATATATACAACTATACGATGAAATCGACGTTTAAGAAACGATACCAGGAGTGTATATCGGTCAATAAACTTCTGACGATATACATTCTATAAAAATTGTTGAAATTGCAGCTGTGTGAATTTTTTTACTAAAGTCTTACATGACGCTTGATAAATATGAGCCCATAGCTTTAGAACCGGAACGTATATTACATTTATTTTATTTATTTTATTCATTTGATTAGTGTTTTACGCCGTACTCAAAAATATTTACAATATATATTATAATAGATACAGATATAGAGTATGGCGTAAACAACCAATCAGACCAATCAGAGTACAATACGTGAATGAGATTAATACCTTATAATGTTACATTACTAACAGCTCATTTAAGTAATTTTGAAGAAAAACACACATATCTTTTATTGTGACGTTTTGTAGCCTATCTCATGTTAAAACATTTAGTTTCCAAATATTTTACATCACCAGTTGAGATTCAAATGAAGTATACAACTAATACGCACATTTATAAACAACACACATATGTATAATACCGGGACTTTGCGTATAACCCAGAGCAGAACTGTAGCTTAACAAAAACTTTATCGTGTTTATTACCACGTGTTTTGGTCTGTTTGTCATTCTACACGTTAACTCATTTGAGATCAAGTATAACATCTGTATAAATAATACGGTATACGGTATTTTACCTATTTTACCTTACATTTTCAGAAGCACAAAAACACCGTAAAATTATATTTTTGAAGTCAACACTTAACTTGACCTTTTCTGATCACAAATTAATCAAACTTCACAAAACATTCTTAAATGGTCTCATGTAAAGCAGATAAGAAATCAGAATCAAGCAAAAAATGTGTCAATTGGAAAATGCTAAACTTTAGGTGAAATACAATAGACACACATGTATGTATATACACATAGAACAGAACTCACATCTTGACCCAAGATACGGTTTCAGCTTGATGCCTTCGAGTTGTGTGCCGTGCAGGTTTCTTGGAGGCAGGATGTTCTTTATGTATGGTATTCTGCGAAGCCCCTTCCGTTAGGAGTCAGAATAGATCTAATGATTTTGATCACAAATCTATAAGTGCATATATATGTGTAAAAATTACAATTATACGTTTAACATTTCATTGCCTTTCACAGATGTAAATCGTTCAAAAAAAATCCGCCTTGAATAAGTTGTTCTTGTTGTTTCTTCTCTCCGTTCTCAGGAGAACAATAACATTTGTAATGCACAAGTAGTGTAACTCCAAATGACGAAAGGTTTAATTTGACAAGAACTAATGATGCAAAACATGGCAAAATAAAATGTCCAAATAGAGAGTGATTTCTTGCAGATACACAGTACTCGTTAAACTAATCTGTGGAACACAAGGTTTCTGGATTACATTTGCGCCATGCAAATTGCCCTTAAGTACGCGCTTAATGCCTGAAGCATATAGGCCTGTTTGTTCATCGAACAAGCACCGTGTCATATTACATGCATGCTGAAACCAGAAGCTTGAACCACCGTATAGCATAGGAACTATTCCAGTAAAATTTGTAGTCACGAGTGACAAGTTTTTAAATATTTGTTGTTGAATCGTGAATATGTAGCAGGATTCAGTTTTATAAAATATATATAACATATATACACGATCATTTTTCTAAAGTAGCGCGTAACCAGACTCCAAAATGCAGTAGGTGTGTATGGACAAAGTATATATAATTGTTGTATAGAACTTTAAAATAAATTCAACATTTGGAAGTAATGAATGAGGAAAAACATTTGTAATCACGGTTGGGAAAACACTATCTAAAAGAGTTAGAAATCAACACTTAATTGATACAAAGTGCTTAGAAAATGTTGTATTCTAACACTATATGTGAAATTAAAACTTTTAGATGTTGTGTTCAGTATTGTAAATGTTGTCTTGTAATCTTACATTACTTAATGCAACTTGCAAACAGTCATTACACGAAGTAATACTTTAAGTCGCCTGAGGCCATAATCTTAACTGCAATTAATGTTGTTTGACCTTAAGGCTTAAAAATGTTGACATCTTAAAACTTTTGCGTTTAAAGGGTGTACCGGTATACGTATAGTTGTTAGACCTTTACAGCAAGGGCCCTACATACAGCCAGCAAACATTGGATAGGCCTGCATATATATCTGTGTATAGAATGATGTAAATCTGCGGTTGCATATTTACAGCATTGGACAAGAACAAAGGGAAACAACGCATGTCTATCACGCATTTCTATTTCTACTGATAAGCTCCGCAAGGTAGAATACTAGGCCTACATGTCCGGCAACTCCAATAAATGACGCAAGGCGATAGATGATTCAATATTGCGGTTTTATTATATAAATCATTTTCAAGAACGACACAGAAACACTGAACCGTGTATCCCCTTGTATCATTTGTTGGAGTTGCCACAGTTGGCCTATACGATATGTATGGTATATAGCCTACAAAATTACATACAGTATTCTTATAGCTTTCATTCAGCTAAATGCAATAAAATAGACCTTTATACTTAGGCGATACCACCTATTTGTATTGGTCAATAGACTTCTGAGGAAATACATTCTTCAAGAATTTTTTCAAAACGCTGTTGCCATAATGGTCTATATTCTGTACATTATACATGCGAACATACGATAAAACATAAATCAGCATAGATGACTAAGGATAACATATTCCCGTAAAGCTTTTGGCAATGGTAAGTGGCACGATTTTCGCAACAAATCAAGTTTACGAGACGATTTCATAAGACAACGTCGTATTTTCAAACTACACAACATCTGTAACGTCTGAGGTCTGCAGGATAATGTTCGAAGCTGACTGAAGACATTTGGATGTTCTTTTACAAGGAGTGGATTTTCGTCTTGACAAGCCTGTATTATCCCCATGGTGACTCGAGCACCGGCATCAATCAGTAAACTCACAACTCTGACGTCAGAGATTCCTCGAATTGCAGACGACAGAGGAGTGTGTCCTTGACAATCCACGTGGTTGGGGTCCGCCCCGTTCAGCAATAAGTATCGAACACTGTCTAAATCGCCTCTGCGACTCGCCAAACACAACGCCGTTGAACCTCGTACCTGGACAGCGTCCACCTCGGCGTCGTGTCTCAGCAAAAGTGTCAGTATCTTTGTGTTTCCATGGATGGCCGCGATGTGCAGAGGTCGTAGTTTGGTTCTGTCTGGGAGATTGACGTCGCTGCCCTTGGCACATAACATAACCTTAACCATCTCATAGTTTGCCAAGTCGACAGCATGCCAGATCGCACTGCAACCTCTGTCATCAACCACATTCACATCAAATCCGCCTTGAACTAACAACCGTATAGTTTCAACATCACCTTGCACGATGCAGCTGAACAGAACCGTGATCTTCAAGCGGTCCGGATTTCTGTACGGTTTTATAATATAACCAATTTCGGACACACTCACAACATAGGTTAAATTTGCATTGCATCCCTTCTCCACGAGGAACTGGATCACATCGGTTTGTTTTTCGCGGACTGCTATCTCCAACAGCGTCCTGCCCAGTCTTTCGGGAAACTCCGTTGAGCGAAACACGTGGTTAACACTCAAACCTTTTCCGACGAAAACCTTGAGGCGCCGAATATCACCAGTCACTATACAGGAAAACAAATCACCTTCTATGTAATCCATATGGCAATGAGACTTTAACACTTCCGGAGGTAGTTAAATAGAACTTTACACGTCAGTTTCTGCATGGTCCACATGGATTCTGGATTCTTGATTCTCAGAAATGTATATATTTTGACACTGTATCAGTTGAATGCTCAAATTTTGGAGAGTCACTGGAGATTCTTGTAATCCTCTATAAGGCCACATGTGCGAATTTGACTGGCATGATGAGGTCTAAAATGAGAATATAGGCCAGTATGAATTTGGCCTTTTCACTAAACGTCTTCAAGGTTCCCTCCAGACAGTGCAACCATACAGAGCGTCTACTGGATATTTAATAATCGAGCCTGTGGGCGAGTTGCATCACATTAACTTGCCAATGTCTTTATCCATGTATATATTCGTACAGCGTTATGTACACTCGTGTGTAATCGTCAGAATCCCAGAAAATACATACGTTACATCCGCGTCAAAATCTAGAAGTTAGACTCAAATTTACATACAAAGCTTAACAGGCCTGTATACAATGCACTGTGAATTTCATAATGTATTTATAAATGCCGTTGATCATAAGCCCATAGATGTATGGCATATAATATCCGCTACATATACCTGAGCAGATGCGTAGGGGGACGTAGAAGTTTTCATTCCATTATACATCTATCATTTAAAGACTGCTTGAACAGTTCTTACCGATGTATAGACCGTCACATACGTTACACAGTTCCCTATACCGAAGTCCTTACGCTGTACATACGTCATCAAGTCCTCTCGCCGATAATTAAGCCCGTCTTGGCCACACGGTATACCGCCTTGTAGTTCGCCCAAATACTTCATGAAAGAATTATGTCACATATAGGGCCTACAAGCCGTTGTATATAGAGAGCTGGCCAATCTGCCGAAAACAGCTATTCACATAGCATATAGGTCATAAGTTCGTATACCTCTTCTAATGCAGAAGTAAGGCCTATATACACCGGAGATTATATGGCTTCCTTAACTCGAAGTTCATTAATAATAAACTGTGCCAACCTGTTCAGCTTGAATGACTTATGTATACAGCACAGGAAGGTGAGACGAACCGAAAATGAACATAGACAGTTTCAGTATGGAACTGATTTCATCACCTATAGATTTAGGTCCATGCATTAAATAAACCGTTATTCCAATTACTTGTTGGACATTTGTCATCATTTACAATTTATTTGTGCAGTATATATATTGACACATGTCCTCAATTGTCTGTCATCAGCTTGCACACACTCATGTGAATCTGTGCATAGTTTCAGTTAATCAATTATGTTAATTTCTGCGTGTAAGGCCCATGCACTAGTAATGGCAAATTCCACTTAGCACCTATATGCCAGGTGGGCATACGGCCTGATTAATTAACCTGTACTGTATTGTCTCCAAGTAACAATTTGTCAACATCCGGTACTGAAGACACGCGGTGTACTCTTAAATCAAGGTGCATATTCATATTACATTCAACATTAATGCCATTAGACCAAAGGTGCATCGTACCTGCACATATATGCCATTCAATGAAGCTTGACATAAGTTTTTTATGCATGGTCTGCATTTCATGTACGACAGATTTTGTCTTAAGAGAAACGATATGGGGATAAAAGATAAATTAGGCCTAATCGTTAATTAACTTTTAAGGCTTGTATATATATTTGTGAGCAAAAAGCAGCAGTTTTTCACGCTGTATTCCCTTTATATATGTTGTGAAGGACTTACTTGTGTGTTTGTACAAGTGTCTGATATCCGGTGTCCGCCTTGTCCTCTAATGATATCTCCAGAACTTACAGCAAAAGACGATCTTTCCGAAATTTGCCGCTGAGCTTCATGGCATTATGTGCCTAAATTAGGTTGCTTTGACAATGGGTCTTGCGTTCATCGATTTGGGGCAATCATGGTCTACGAGTGGTAATTAAACGCATATCGACTGGACTTTTAGATTTACACTTTATCAACTTCAAAGCTCTTTCACTCGTTTGTCTGATCGTCTGTTGGGAATTACGTCAAATTCGAATTAATCGATTGAGATTAATGACAATTAATTAATAGAGCCCTATGTAGATAAATGATAACATTTTTAGATTTGTCCATGGCTATATAACTCGTTACGTCTGTATAGTTTGACATTTTGATAGGCAGTTTTGATAGGCAGTATACCGATAATTAATATAAATTCAGACGGAACTATATCCATGAAGATGTATTTCATGGACCAATCCCCATCGCTTAAGAACAGCGGCGATAATATAACTGATCAACTTTTAGAAGATGTACATGTCTGTCTGTTCGTTAAACTGATTGTGCCGTTGTTTGGATTCGGACATTCATGTAGCAGCTCCGTTTGTCTTACATGAAGACTATAACCTATTCCTTGCTCTACCGTGACAAACAATTATATAGCTTATGGCTAAATTAAATGGCCCTTAAACTTATTTATTTATTTATTTATTTATTTATTTGATTGGTGTTTTACGCCATACTCAAAAATGTTTGGACCAGTTTAAGACGCTTGCCTTTCTACCATTATGGTCTTATATGACACACGTTTTCCAGCAACTTGCGGATGGTCGTGTGTTTCCCCGGGGCTCTGCCCGGTTTCCTCCCACCATAATGCTGGCCGCCGTCGTATAAGTGAAATATTCTTTACACCAGTCTTGTAAACAAATAAATATATGACATGAGCTAGCTGCCAGTTCAGTTCCGGTCTTGGGCGAGGAATTTATTAATTGGACAGATAAAATGGCTCAGAAAAATAAGAAAAAATATACGGCCAACTAAAACTGATTGTGGTGATCCCCAGGGAAAATCCCTTCAACTGTGGTTATACATGTAGACCTACAGCATATTTGTTTAAGTTCAGTGCTTTATATTTACCATACCCATAGGCCTAAAATATCCGTAACGTTATACAGGTATAGGCCTATGCCTATGAGCAATTTTAAGAGCTACATGTAAATACATGTAGACATACATTTTCGGTTATTTGAATTCCGGCACATCGCTAGTTCTACTCCCTCTATTCAACACAGCGCATTTTCTTGCAATTTCCTCAGATATTGATTTTTGGGGACGGTATTTAGTTCTAAATTCATCTTTAGAAAACTGGTTATGTCCGTGGTGCCAACATGAAGCAAGATACGAGACAGAGACACTCTCCCTTTCTGATTACTACCGAATCGCGGAGAATAACAAGTGCGCGTGGGACAACAAAGATACAAAGTAAAAAACTGGCCGTCTTTTCGGTCAGCTTGCGAATTTACTTTTTCAGCCTTCAGTCCCCAACACAGAGCATCATTAGACGTCTTATAACACGGACAGCCATGCCACCCAAAGGTAGCAAGAGAAAATCTGTAAGTGGTGTAAATCGTGCAAGTGCTTGCTATAGTGCAGCGAAGCATCATTTTGCTTTTAGTGATAATGGGGCACAATAATGGTGTAGCCATGTGCATATAAGGCTTAGCACTGGAGTGGATGACTATATTCGCTTTCTTATGTTTGGCTATAGTATTGTGTAGACCTACAGGCATTGGAGTGCTCATGAAAATATTTTGGATGTGCTAATTGAGAAGAGATATTATAATATGTAGTATAAATTCTGAGAAGCCAAAGTTGTGATAATCATCCGCCGTTCTTAGGATCCAGGTTAGGCCTATGGTTTTGCCGGTATTTATTTGTCTTTCTTTGTGTCTGTCTGTTGGCAGCTTTACACAAATAGTTAGGACAAGACTCGGGCTGTTCTAAAGATAGGGTTGGTGTCACATGGTAGAGTGATGTCAGTTCATTGAAGAATGTCCTTTTCACAGTGAACATCATAGGAGTTGATCAGCGACCAACAAAGACATCAGCTTTGTCTTTACTACCTCCAGGAGTCAAACACTAATCAGATTTCTGTATGTAGCTTTCTCTTTCATCTCTCAGCTTTTTAGAAATGATGTAGACCTAGGTGTTTGATGTTCAAAGTTGTGCTACTTTTCACCCTGAAAACCCTGTGGAGTCCACCATGTTCTTGATAACTTGTGGTGTTCTTAAAACCAACAAAACCGTCTCGTTTTATAAATAAACCCATGTGTTTCACTCGCATTTTGCATGTGCGAAAGGAAATCTATCTTGAGAGTCATAGTCTTCAATTCTGTTTATGTCCAACCAAAACGTTCAAGGGTTAAGTATGGAGGAGGTTCATAAATTTACATCTGTGGCTGGGACTTCAACCTACAATAAAACTTTTGTCCACCTTATTGACTGTAAAACTGGCTTTTGACACCCATAGCAAGAGCATTATTTTTTATACGTGTGGAAGGTCTGTCAGCAACCTGCGGATGGTCCTGGGTCTCCCCTGGGCTCTGCCCGGTTTCCTCACCCCTTAATGCTGGCCGCCGTTGTATAAGTGAAATATTCTTGAGTACGGCGTAAAACACCAATCAAATAAATAAATAAATTTTATACATGTGCACTAATTAATGATATTTGCACTAATGTATACCTTGTATGGAAATGGCATGGTATGTTAGCATCAGTATTGCATTTCTTAAATTTTGTCAACAATGACTAATAGAAATTCACTGTCTTTTTTGGGGTTCAAGGCAGCAGACAAAGAAGATGGGGAAAGTGGAGCGGCAAAAAATGGTTCGGCAAGTGTGCCAAAAGTTAAAAAGATGTCAAGCCGAGAGGAAATACCATCTCTGGAAGCCATGGACTTCAGTTCATCTGCGGTAACAAGTGATGGTAAACCCTGGAACCTGAAGATAGCCTCTTGGAATATCAATGGTATTAGGGCATGGATGGAGGTAAACATCAACAACTTTGTGCAATTTGGGATGTGCTCAAACATATAAACATGTTAAAAGTGTAAAAAAGCTTGTGCGCCTTGTTCTTGGGGTTTGGGGATGAGATAAAAATCACTTGAAACTACAGTCTTCCGAATGTCCCAACTGTGGGTCAACCATGTCAGCAGTGTTAGCTGAGAAAACAACTTTTTGACAGTTTGAGTCCGTAAGTAAGGGTTAAGGTTGCCCTGAATAAGTTCACAGTCGATAATATTTATTAAAATTTCTGACTATTGTTGGAAAATATGCATAAAATAGAGTAGTGATTAAGAGATATACATGTAAAAGCCGCAATTTTTTTTCTCTTTTTTTTTCTCTCTTTTTTGTAAATCCCAAATAATCTTAATCTTCAGACTTTTAGACTTACTCTTCATGAATCTTTTGTTGGAAAATAAAAGCTAAAAAGGAAGTATGTGTAACACGTAATTAAGTGTAGAATGAATGTATGTGGATTGCAAAGTGAGCTTTATGGACTGTGTTGTTGATAATGTATGCAGTCAGTGATGCCACACAACCATGACAACTTGACATTCACCTGTGTTATGCTTTTCCTCTCTTGCAGAAAAATGGCATTTCATATTTGACATCGGAAAAGCCTGACATTCTTTGTTTGCAAGAAACAAAATGTGACGTCAGTAAAATCCCCAAGACGTGTGAAGTTGAGGGTTATCATGCATACTGGTCATCGGGTGATACAGAGGGTTATGCGGGGACGGGCATGTACAGCAAGACCAAACCCCTGGATGTCACATTTGGTATTGGTGAGTGTCACATGCAAATTATACTTGACTGTCATTTCGTTGCATAGTTGCTTTTTATCCTGACACACTTCTAAGATAACCAAGTTAAGGGGTTTCAAATTTGAAGTAAGCAA
The DNA here is from genome assembly GCF_032854445.1 of Liolophura sinensis. NCBI lineage: Eukaryota > Metazoa > Mollusca > Polyplacophora > Chitonida > Chitonidae > Liolophura > Liolophura sinensis. The sequence continues at coordinate 65,043,667 of NC_088295.1, read as the reverse complement.
ATTGTTCTTAATGTTGACACTTTAGATGACATACGTTGACAACATGGTCATAAAGCCCACCAAACAATCAAAACATTTATCCGCATTTGACTCCTTGGAAAAAAATTCTAAAAAAACCCCCCACTAATTGAAGATATTTTTGTGTACAGTTTTCATTTGGGTTTCTACTCATGTTTGCTTCGTTTTTACAATTTCTTTCCTTTTGTAACTTGTCTTACCACCAGTGCTTTGCACTGATAAATTTAGTTTCATGAAACGTGTAGTCAGATTGGCGTTAAACACTTTAAATATTTCTGATAAAAAAAGCAAATGATTGTTAAGTGCAGATAGTTTAACACTGATCAGATACAACGAAATCAGTTCTTATTATGGTTATTTAGAAACCTTAATATTAACTCATGAACATATTTTTGGTATTTTCCAGGTAAAGAGAAACACGACAAAGAAGGGCGCACAATTACTGCTGAGTTTGAGAACTATTATGTGGTCTCAACATGTAAGTAAAATGAATCAACGCTTTAATTGCTTATGTCACTCTTCAAAGTGTTTACCTATTAACTTTATTGTCGCATTCTTGTAGAATGCAGATGTGCTCTTTTCCTGAGCTCTAGAATGAGATGTCAAACATTTACAATGGCTGAACCGCCAGCATATGGTCTGGCCAGGATGGGCATATTCGGCTAGGATCTGGCTGTACTGTACATTTACTATCCCAGCGTAACATCATTTGCATGTACGCTAATTCTTCAACTTTTTCGAACTGCCCGCCCAATATTTTGAAACACTCTGAAATAACTATGGAGCAAAGAGAATTAATTTGCACCATTTTATCAAGCTAGCATCTTTATTGACGCAAGCAAATCAATTTTGGGGTGATTTTCATAACGATTGTATGCATAAATTACGCTGAGAAAAGTGCTTCAGTGGTGGAAAAGGTTGAAGAATTACAATAGTCCCTATGAGCACGATTGGCTCTGGTCGGCTTATACGTAGGTGTGTGTAGCTAGTTTTCCTTTGAAAAATTGTACTGTACCTGACAAGTTATTGACAAGTAAGTGACAGCAGTATCGTAAATATATATATATATATGTCTGGGGCCACTTTCACAAAACTGGGTATGTCACACTTCTTGTACTTTTTTCGTAAAAAACATTGTGTCTGTTATAGTGTCGTAAAAAACATTGTGTAGGTTGTAGTGCTTATATCAACATCATTTATGAGAAAAGTTATGAAAAATTGATTCACGGAATTTTGTGAAAGTGGCCCCTGGTGTTTTTTTGAAACTTTTATTAAAGATAAAGACCTCTAAAAAGCAAAGTAGGCATCATTAAATAGACCGCTTAAAACGATGCATAAATATATTTTCATTTATTTTTTTAGATTGTTGTGAAGAGAGTTGAAGCCATTCAAACATTTGAATTCTAAGATGAGCTTTATGGACCATTCTATCAGAGTTTAGGAACTCTGAGGTATCATGAAGTTTTTCTAACTGTAATCATGACATTGAATGTTGAAATTACTCTTCAGTAAAGGATTACTGAAAAAATGCTCCCAAACATTCCCTCTTTCTGGTGACATCAAGAAAGAAATGTGATGTGATGTCAAAGTTCCTAGATACTGTCAGTATGGCTCATAAAGCCCACCATAGTATTGAAAGGTTTGAATGCCTTTCAACACTCGTAAAAAAATCTGAATAAAATAAATGAAAGTACATTTCACGCATAGTTCTCAGTTGTCTGTGTGATAAACCTTACTTCATACTTTAGCTTTCTTTTACTTTAAGGATTGTTTATTTTTTCTCTATATGATAGATTAATACCTCCACACTGACAAAATGCAAACCTGTTTATTTTTACTTGTCTGTTTACCTGAGCACAGATGTTCCAAACTCGGGTCGCGGGCTTCCCCGCCTAGACTACAGAACTAAGGAATGGGATGAAGACTTCAGAGAGTACCTGAAAAAGCTTGATGAGAAGAAGCCTGTGATATGGTGTGGTGACCTAAATGTCGCTCACCAGGAGATAGGTATGTCATATGTGATGAGGTTGTAAACCTAACTGATAAATGGAGGGATACAAAGCTCCACTGTATGAGCCCACAGTGTTATACTTGCTTGTGTTTCTGTGGCTCTGTCTCTGACTGCCGCGTGATCAAGTGAAGCAAATACATGATTCTGAAGCTTGAATGAACGTGAACAAGACCGCTTCATATCCCTCCTGTCTGTCCTGATTCCAGGTCGAACCTAACAGTTAACATCGTTGCACATGTAACTGTTCAGCATTTAATTTATTTATTGATTTATTATTTGATTTTTTTTACTCAAGAATGTTTCATGTATATGACTGCGGCCAGCATTATGGTGGACAGAAACTAAGCTGAGCCCAAGGGGTAACCCTCGACCATCCATAGGTTGTTTGAAGACCTTCCACATACAACCTCACTGGGTGTATTAAGGATTTAAGCTAAAAATGCAGTGCAGTTAACAAAAAAATCAAATTTTTAAAACAATGATTACTTGTTAGTTTTGAAGTTTAAGTGCGAGTTAAAAACATACATGCAAGACAGATTTAAGTTCTGTAAACTGATTTGGAAAGCCTGGATTAAAGGTATATATTCTTTTAAGCCATTTGGGGGAAATTTGAAAATGCCCCAGTGAACAGAGAGCTTTGGGGAATATTTTATCAAATATGTATTCTACCTATGTTGCCAAACATCAACTTCATCAAAGATCCCATCGACTCTCATTGGTTGAAGTCATGTTTTTCTACATTCTCTTACCCAGAAATTAATTCTCACTGTCATGACATAATTAGCACTCCTACTGTATAGACCAACTTCAGTGCAATATATATATAGGCTAGGCCAACTTCTTGTAGTTTCACACCTCAAGACTTAGGTCTGGGCTGCTGTCATGTGACAAGGGAGGTAATTCTGTGGAGGTCTATTAAAATGCTTGTTTATGCACTCTCTGCCAGCACTTGGGATTTTGGGATGGCAAATTGATTTATTTATTTATTTGATTGGAGATTTGCGCCATACTCAAGCATATTTCACTTATACTACAGTGGCTAGCATTTAAGGGGTGAGGAAACCGGGCAGAGCCTGGTGGAAACCCATATTCATCCACAGGTTGCTGACAGACCTTACCACAGGATGGCAAATTGGGGTGATTATTAGGCATATACCTGTACACCACATTGCTTCACACTGGTACACCTTTTAAATGTATCTGACAAATTATGATGTTCCACTATGCAGCAGACCATAATAGAGTAATATACAACGACATCAGCATGGTATAATGGTTCAGCATTAGGAACAAGCATCAGTGTTTACATCTGCCACCTTGTCCTGGGTTTCTATGCATGTACACAAAATCTGAATCATGTGAGTCACTCGTACACATTTCTCTCTGCAGATCTCAAGAATCCAAAGGGAAACAAGAAAACAGCAGGCTTTACCCCACAGGAGCGCGAGAGTTTCACCGAGACTCTAGGGATGGGATTCTTTGACTCGTTCCGTCACCTTTACCCCGAACAGACTGAAGCTTACACCTTCTGGACGTACATGGGCAATGCTCGGGGAAAGAACGTAGGATGGTGAGTTGACCATTTCAGCTAATTAATATTCTGTATTCAGTTTACATCAGGATGTACAGGGTATTGGTCTGATCCTTTGAAGCCCTGGAAAATTAGTACTTCAGTACAGTAATAGTGAAATATTTACTTATTTGATTTGGGATTAGAAAGGAATAGTGTTCAAATAAATAAATAAATAAATTTAACAAGAATGATGTTTTGAGGTGATAAGTTTCAGCTTCATAGATAATATTTTATGGCATTTATTTGCCTCTAGAAATGCAATTTTTATGGCAATATGTTAGGTGATTTACTTAAGGAATTCCAAGAAAGGTTGGGGTACATGTGGACACTGCAATGAAGATCATGATGATAGTGTGTTCTTGTGATGTGAAGACTGAATGTCACATCACCCTGTGTGAGATATATTTATATGTACATGACATGGTCTCCTGAGGCAAACAGCATTGAAAAGAACAAAATATATGCACCCTAATTCCTGAACCTTTTTGCATATGCAAGAGAAATTTTCAGTACAATTTATGCACATTTTTAAGCTGATTCTGAAGACAAAACTACTCTGCCTTTGTTGGGTTGACCAATTTCAGGGCTTCACTAAAAATATAAGTTAATCATTCTACATGGAGTTAGGCCTTCAGAATATGCTTGAATAAACACAGTGCAAACATGTAAAATGTGTGAAAAATTACAGTAGCAGCAGACAGCTTCATTTAAAAAAGATACCAATTCCACATTGGGACAAACAATGCTTGGCTAATCCGTGAGTTATAAAACCTACTGTATTTGACCTAAAAATTCACCAATGACTAAGTTTCTCATTTCACCTTATTGTGAGTTTTATTTTAGCTTAAAAAGGTTTTTTTGAGGTTTGTTTGAAAAGTAGAATAATAGAACTGGAAAAAGTTTTATCACCAAAGGTAATGTATCATGATATTTATTTTTCTCTAAATATTAACACACTCTAGTTTTAGTTGAATTTTTTAGCAACAATACAGTATTTCATATCCCAACTTGTCAAGTGTACAAAACTGTTTTCTGTAAACAGTTGTATGCTCTCTTACATACACATACGTTGCAAAGTTAGTTCATGTTTATTTGAAATTTTTTTTCTTTTATTTTTCAGGCGATTGGATTACTTTGTGTTATCAGAGCGCTTGAAGCACAAACTTTGTGACAGTGTTATTCGGAAAGATGTGATGGGGAGTGATCATTGTCCCATAGCTTTGTTTTTGGCCATGTAGACATGAAGGCACTATCAGTACGTCCCAAGCAACAACCACTTCAACATGGCAAAACTCGGATTTAGGATTAATACTTTTTAGAAAGGAGTAAAGTCTGTAGGCTTCTCTGGATTCTTAGCATTTGTATGTACATGGTAATGTTTTATCCGGTGATGTTCTCAGAAAACTCTGTAGTTTTCCCGGATTATTTTCTGGTCTTTATTCTGAACACATACCCTAATTCTTCTAATTTTTCGGACAGATATTAGTAGTGTTGAAGAGTAGAATACTACATTTCTTTACCAGCCTTTTGAAAAAGTAAAGATATGGGAATGTTCATTAGATCGTCCAGGCGAAAAAAAAAGAAACTCAGTATTCCTACCACAACTACATATACATGTGGCTAAAATGAACAGACTGGGCGTCCTAAAAATCAGAAGAAATAGTGTGTGATGTGTCAGCTCTGCCCTGACCAAGTGTGCAAGTGTTAAAATTCATGACGATCAGGACCCTTTGTACAACTGAAATCCACAAATAGTGAACTATGTCCGTCAAAATTCCAATAGTATAAATGTGTTGCTTATGATATACATGTACATGTACTTTCTTGATTGGATATAACATCATGATCATGTAAAATTTACCAGGCGTATTGTTCATCAAGGCCAGGGTCCACTTGAACAAATACCTCATAACATGATTAGCAACTTAATGTCTTCAGTGCTGGTTGCCAAGGTAGTCACATATATGTGCAAGCTGGCTCGGACAACTGTTCGAATTTGCTCATCAAAATGCTAAAATTTTGTGTAATAAATTTAACACAGTTGAAAATGAGTGGGTTCTAAAAAAAAAAAAAAAAGCTATCATGAAATTACCTGTACATGCCTTTTATTTGCCATGTTTGAGCGATCAAACTCTGTTAATGTTTCAGTCCGTGCAAAACTAAGTATCATTGTGGTGTTAATTACTCTTGAAAGTACAAAAAAAATAGTAATTGCTGGTAAGTCTCTGGAGACCCAGAGAATTGATGGCTCTTTGAAAGTCATTATTCACCATCTCCTGTATAGCTGTATTAGATTGTCTTAAGATTACATTCTGTAATGCACTATAAGCAGTGTGTGCAGTGTTAAAATACACATTTAAGTCCATCTTTTGGGCACTGTTTTGTTTGATACAAGAAATGCTGTTTTAACAACTTTACTCATGGTTCTGAAAGCAGTGTTCTGGCCTGTCTGTATGCTAGAATTCAATTTTATCAGATGATATTATAACTTAGGATCACAATGTTGGTTGCACAACAAAACTTTATCAAATCATGTTTGAATGAATGGTTACAACATACATGCATTGTTTGCTGGCAGAAATCTGGTTACCCTGTCAAAGTTAACCTGGTGTGTTTTTGGGATGACGAAGATTAGTGATCTTTTTTTATAAATCATTCATCTCATTTGTAATAAAATTTCATGATCACATCAAGAAACATTTTAGTATTGATTTGTGATTCTTTAATTGTATGTAGTTTCATATGCAGGTCTATGTACCCGACATAAAGGAACAACACTTCAGTGGGGTACACCTTGCCACGCAATGGTGAGTCAAAACTGAATTGACCATTGTTCTCTTGCAATGAATGAGTATTACATTACAGGTTTTCTCACAAATCGCCATTGCACAAGCAGGAATGAACAACAAACTATACAGTTTAGACCCAAATTACTGTGGCCTAGTACGACCACCTACGGGCTGATGCTGATAACTCTATACATACGACAGTGACCCCACCTTCTCAAGATTTTGTCAAGCAGGGAACACCAAGGCTGTATACCATCTCTGCAGTAGAGTGCCAAGAACCTTAACACTTTTAGTTGAACAAGGAAGAAATATAGACTTTATTGTTGCAGTTTGCATATAATGGAGGAAATAGAAAACGTCAATTTTCACGGGGTTGTACATGAAGTATATCGGTGATGACAGGTGTACAAGAATAACCATACAGATATGATATTGCCATATACATCGTGTAGGGCTGGTGAAATGCCTTCCATGAGAAACAAAGACTAAATTTACGTAGTTATATGCTTTCACACCATGGAAATTTAGGATATACTGACAGTGCTACTCTCTTAACATTTAAAAATACAGCACATGCTACTCAGAGGAATGATTTGTAATGCACATACATGCAAATTTGTGAATAATTCTACTGTGTTGGTACATGTAACAACAAACAATTGCTACTGTAGATCTACTGCATCTCACAAATACATATCACCACAGTATAAGCTAGTCCATCTCACCCTACACAGCATGCGTGACAATGACCATACACTGGAGTTAAGCACAATTATTTATTCTAGAGGTGATAAATTTAAGAATGGACTCTTAACATATACACCATATAGATGCACTATACAGGGTTCCTGCTAGTGAGGGGAAATGTTCTTTAAGGACTTATATGTTTTATAGCACTATCAGTGACAGTTCAGATGAATCAAACCTTCATGTTCAGATTAATGGATAGTATTTTGGGAAATTATTTATCAGTCCATTTCAAAAATAATGCAACAAGATATTTAACAATGGGAAAATTAAGAAATTTTTAGACCAAAATAAACTTTTTTTCAAGGACTTTGAATGCCTTGAAAACCTTTCAAAAACATTCAAGTACTTTCATGGACCAGTGGAAGCCCTGAGTATAAGCTGCCTCTGGTCTCCATAGTTACAGACATAGGAAGAGAAGTTATTACGTTTTTTCAATTTCACACCCTCTGGAGAACTAAACTTAATATGAGTTATAAATAATGAAGTAAATTCTCTAGTCTGAAAGTGCAGTATGTTAAGAAGCAGACACCAACTGGCAAGAACAGGAATTTATGATAATGCAAATATTTAACAGGCTGCAGATACTAACGCCGACATCTTGATTATGTAGCTGATTTACATGCTCCTAGAGCAATTTACATCAATACATTGCTATACTAATACAATTACCATGATTCATTTTGTACATGTATACATGAGACTGGCCTTTCAAAAGGATTTAAGAACGGGGTAAAACAATGATCATATTTACAGAGGCTGCAAACCCATGGGGGGTTTGAGAGGGATACACAAATATAATCACTTCATCCTATTCATATTTATAGCTACCATTTCCTCAAAACTGAACGTGAGCCAACATTTGATATTAAAATGAGAGATTTGCAGAGCGCTATTTATAATACAGAGATAATAAAATACATGTATAGCAGACCTTTTTTTTTTGTTTCCTAGTTTAATTATTTCATCCACAAGAAAGGTGCAGATATACACATATAACAGAGGGTTTTGCAGAAAAGACCCTGGAAATGGCGAATGTTGGTGTTCAAGTTTGATAAACTGGTTAACCTTCACACTTCAAATTCATCCGCAGAATTCACTAGTCTGCTGAATAAAAACTATTCCACACCAAAAAACGTGTCTTAACATACTGAACAGCAGACAGATGAGCAAAATAGCATTACTATGAACACATGATGTGCACTATATCACAGCAATAGAAGTCAAAAATGTATGTAAGCATAAAACTATACATACATGTACTATTTAACAAAATGTCCTATCTATGGATAGGTAACAAAGAACAACAGCTTAGAGCCTAAAACAGGCTTTGAATTATGAAAGACTAAGAGACAAAAATGTAACAATGTAGTAAAGTCTATATACTGACAAAGCGACAAGTAAAATCGTCTAAAACCCATTACATCACTTCCACTTATTCCAGCTTCCTCAATTTACCCTCCCCCCACCATCTCCCCATCCACCCTTTTAGATCTACACATATTACAAACCACACTACATGAAGATCCTGCAGCCACACTGTGAATTAGTGTTCCTGTAAAACTACCATTGCGGTGAGAATGCAATCCACTGATTTAGGCTCTTATCCCTTACTCCACACTCTTGCCAGTTGTTAGATCTACACATATATACATGTATGTGCAGAGCTATCTTCCTGTATCGCTACCTTTTTCACAACAAAACTGTCCCATGTGTTGACAGACACAATTTCCTCCGGCATGTTCAACAGCATATTATATGCAAAAAAATTGTATAAATGCAGTATTTTCACCAATGTAAGACAAATCATTTCAAATGGTTTAATAAAAAGGCATAAAAATATGAAATTTGTGTAAAAGGAAATCACAAAAATGCACAAATATTGCACACAATAAAACATATTTTTTTAGACTTCAATATTTCACAACAAACTGGAAGCTGCAAAATAAAGTTCAACCAGTATAAACCATATAACGTTATTGATTAAATATCACTACCTAAAACCCTACCACCTGATCACTCTAACAAAACATCTTACAATCCAGATGTTGAGTTGGAAAAAAATACATTAATCAAATTTCCCAAAACTTTCCAAAATATGTTCAATGACTTTTTCTTCTATTTTGGGTTTTTAATTCAATATTCAACAACTGTTCATTTTTTTTTACTTTACTTCTTACAATTTTCACAAACAAAGTTATTTTTAAATGTTTTTTATGCTAAATACTGGCAGTGGTAAATCAGTATCAAGTGACAGCTGAAATATTAATCCGAAGTCATTTATAAAATATGATGATGGAACACGTACAGATGAGATGACATTCCTGCTGTTACCATAGTGATGAGGTCATGACCTGTAGAAAGTCAATCAGCTGTGCCACTGTAGCCACGGCGATAGGGTGGTCAATCATCTGTGTCATCATTACTGTCGTCATAATGGTAGACCGGCCTTCGTGGGACGGAGGTGACTGAACGGATCAAGTTATACGCCAGCATCATGCAAAACAGCTGAAATATAACAAACATTTACAACGACTATACAAATCATCAACTGTTTCCCTCTACCTTATTAAGCTGCTGCTACTAGGCAAATGACGTGTCAGGCACCTGATGAAGAGATCCCATCATCAATGTACCTTGTAAATTTGTTTTTTTTTTAACATTTCCCTCTTTTAGTATCACTTTGTCTCTTTTGTGTGTGAAATCATTTTTGCATTCAAGTTTGTCACCTGTTTCGATACTGTTGACTGATATAACAGCTAAAGCTTTTCTATATATCATTTCGAAACTGAATCTTAAATTGTCATTTTCAGACATGTATAGCATCTGTCACATGATGAACTTTAAAGTACATCTATCTACATGTAGTTGTACAACTGCTATAACCACCCTTCCAAACATACTTGATTTATTTCTTTATCTGATTGGTGTTCTACGGCGTACTATTTTACCAGCATTAAAATGGCCAAGCATACATGACAAATCTCCTTGAAGTCGCAGTTCAACCTAAGATGGGCTCTAGAAAAATGACCCCCTGATGAAAAGTTGACAGGCTGAGGCCAGAGACAAATGAGCGAGTAAAACCCTGCAGTAATACACCAGTCTGAATACTTTTTTAATACAAAAAAATCCTTTCACTTACTTCCATGAATCCAAATCCAAACGCAATAAAGCCAATGATAAGTAAATTATTTTTGAAAACATTCAAAAGCTCTTGAACACACCCGTTTGTGAACACCACGGTTGATGCATAGGAGTCCTGAAAATGACAAAAATATGATACACTGCCACTTACAGTCCTGAAAATGACAAAAATATGATAAACTGCCACTTACAGTCCTGAAAATGACAAAAATATGATATACTGCCACTTACAGTCCTGAAAATGACAAAAATATGATATATTGCCACTTACAGTCCTGAAAATGACAAAAATATGATACACTGCCACTTACAGTCCTGAAAATGACAAAAATATGATATATTGCCACCTACAGTCCTGAAAATGACAAAAATATGATACACTGCCACTTACAGTCTTGAAAATGACAAAAATATGATATATTGCCACTTACAGTCCTGAAAATGACAAAAATATGATACACTGCCTCTTACAGTTGTATATTAGAAAGTGATAAAACTGAAAACTGAGGTGCAGTAAATTTGTTGCTTTTTTGTTCTACGAGGAGAAGCCCATCCTAAGGCAACTTGTGGCTATTTTTAAGCACTCAATCAGTACCTAAATTATTAAAAAAAAAAAAAAAAAATAAGTATTAACTTGTTTCTTTTTACACGTTTAGTTATGATTTGGTTGCATTCCCCAGTAAATACAGCATTCAAATTTCCAACCTTTCCAAGATGCTGTTGTAACCTATTTTGGGTGTGTTTAATTTGATTAAGCCTCTGGAAAAATGTGTCAATGACCCTCTAACACATAGAGTTTAATAATGTCTACCCAGGCCCAAATACAAGCTTCCTAATTTGTGCACCTTTTTAGAAAACTAAATAGCCTAAAATATTTTTCAGATATTAAGAAATTCAAGCCATATATACTAAATTTTAGTGTCAAAAATACCTGTAAAATGCTATAGTCAGTACAAATGAATACCAGGAATATCAGACATTATTTCCTCTAATTTGGGCCTTGTTTAGGGTATCCTGTAATTTGGGCATCTTTTATAGGGTCTCCTGTAAGTGAGGAACCCAGGAAGGGTATCAAACTATCCCTGTATTTGACCCTGCTATCTCAGTGATGACTTCTATTTAGTTGAATTTTTTAACACTGTCTTTCTCTCTTTGAGCCAGTATTTTCACTGGTCCGACATGAGATAGTTGTTTCAGTGTTGGAAATTCAATCTTCACAGATGTATTCCCTGGAAATGATTGCACTTGTTTTGGAAATTAACTGACTGGTCAGAAAATCAATGTACCTAGCAAGATCTTACATATTTCCCTGCACTCACATCCCATCTTGTCTGGTAGCTCAGTGTGTAGAGCATGAAGGTTAGACACCTAAATCTGGAGTTTGTGTGTTACGCAATCCTGTATTTTCATTGGTCTTGCAGTAGTTCTTTCAGTGTAAGAAATTCAATCTGTATTATGTTATGTCTGAGCAAGTCAGACTGCACTTGTCTTTATTTCAGACAGAAAAACTTTTGACACACACACATTTACAAATGTTCTTTTCCTTAAACTGAGTAAGCCTAATTTAGTGTGTGAAGACCCTAATCATTCAGCACTGTGTGAAACCTGTGCTTTTCCCAGATACCAGATTGCTAAATAGTTAAAAATATCAGACTATTCATTTATTAATTTCTTTCATTTGTATTCATTTCTTATTTATTGGTGTTTAGTGCTTTACTCTTATAAAAAATATAATTATTTCAGTTAAACCTACCACCAATTCTTTGTGACTTCTATTTTACTGTCATGCAGAGAAAACACAAGCAAATTGTGTATTACTAAAGCAGCTTTAATACAATAATAATCTGCCATATTCATGGACAGTCTATCCCTTGGCATTAAACTATGCCCACCACAACTGTAGACTGCATCATAGAGAAATAGGTGAGCGGTAAATGACATAACTTTGTCCATGACTAAACTGTTCATTTTGCCCAAAAGTTTTCCCGATCCTAGTAAGGCGCTTTCAGACTTGTTTCGAAGGTAGGGTGATATCCTACTCGAAAATGTAAGTTTCAGCACCAAAAGTAATATCTCGTGACATTTATGAGCCTCTACAAATGCATTTTTGGGGACAAAAGTTTAGGTCACTTACTTTAACTACAGTATTATACATCAATTCTCACCAAATACCGCTGGACTTCAAATCCACACTTGAGGTCCGTGGCATGCTGACAACAGGACGCTGGGACTCCGCAGCGGGTGTTGGCCGGGGAGGAGCAGTTGTAATAGACATTGTGCTGCCAGTCACGGAAACTGCCTGCCCCACAGCACTTGTACTGGGCAGGAAAATACAGACTAATGTAAAAATTGATTGGTTTACTGGACAGTTTAGTTTTAATCATATAGTGATTGACTGATTGACTGACTGACTATACTGGCTGAACCACAATCATTACTCACTACCTGTTCCATTAATAATAAAATAATCGGACCAACCGACAGACAGATAAGACAGAACTGCAGCAGCTTAAAGAAACTGCTTTTAGCCCATAACAAAGAAGATAAACACTGATGAAAAAGGAAAATGAACACAAATGTCTCACCCATTCCTGTAATGAGTCCATAACAGTTTTCATTGTGTTGCAATCCTCATACTGCACGATGGCGGATGTGATCTGGGCGGTCATGTGACCCTCAACGTGGCCCAGAAGAGCAAAGGCTAAAATGCCGGCCACAACCTCCAGTACAAACACAATTCCAAGGGCGATGCAAAACTGTAAGAAGTAGGTAGGTGACTTATTCATCAATAATATATGCTCCTTTTTATTTAACTCATCACATAAGTGCATTCTTGAAGTTAAAAAAAATCTGAGCACAATGGAAATACGTGAAATTTCTTTCAGTACTCTGCCTCTGTTAAGGCAATGTGATTATTAACCACAAATTGATATTGTGGATATTTTCTGAAGTTGCATGTATTTTAGTTAGGTTCAGGCCATCTTCAAAAACTTGTTCACTGAGCTTTTTTACTACCCAACCAAACATCCAGTAGGCCCTACTGTTTTATTGGGCTTTTGATAAATATCTTTTTCTCTCTTAATGTTAGTATCTCTAAAATTCTTATTTCCTTCATCAGTCAAAACAACCAAAAATGAAATTCCTTCCCAAACTACACTATTTTTTGTCCAACAAAAAAGTCAGTGTTAATCAAAATGCAGACAGTATATGTCAAAACAATTTCCCAAGAACTAAGATGGTACAACTAAATCACCAATTCCGGAACACAAACTTACCATTAAGAGGAGACAGACATTTTCCCTGACAGCTCCAATACAAGCAATACCACTGATGATGAACACAATACAGCCTACGGCTATCACCATAAGGGAGGGGTCAATCGCTATATCATTCAGAGCTCCCACACTGGTACTGTTAAGCCTGGCCCAGACTCCCACAGCAAACATGAAACTGCCTCCTACCTAAAACCCCAATCACAGTTTTAATAGTACACTGCTGAAATTAAATGTGAAACAAATGCTGTACAAGTGGAAGTAAATATCGGTTTATGTTTATGGAGCAAAACATGCAAACTTAGTACATGGTTATCATTATGCCATTCATCTGATATCCAGAAGTGTTGTATTAGAAACCCGTTCAAGACAGAACCTCAAAGGAACATTCATTTTCCCTTGTCATGGCTGATCAGGTATAAATTTGGACTTGTCAATAACTCTTTCAGTTCTCTTTCAATCCTGAAATGACAGTTAAATGACTGTTAGCCCATCAGACACTCAGTTCTAAGCCAATTTCCCGCTGTATGGATTGTCTTATTCCAAACCATTCTCTGCAGACCAAAGCAAATCCAAGCAACACTTTACCACTACATAAACAAACTTACTGAAAAGAAATTTAATAAATGTACAAAGCAAGAAATGGTGTAAAATACAAAATGAAGATAACATCAAATTCAAACTTTTGGCAACATTAGTTTGAGGCTAGAGGACAACCTATACATTTATGTGCTTTTTGTTGCCTGCCATAATCATGAAGATAGTGGGGAAAATGCTGTTGATTTTAAGGAAATCAGAAAGTCTGAATGAACAATTTTCATACCCATGAAAAGAAGTTGATGAAAAAGAGGCTGTACTTAACCCAGCAACTACACTGGAGACACCGAGGTGGCTGGTAGAGACTGTAGCCAAAGTCCACCTCCATTACATGTAGATCCATCACATTCCTGGCCATTGTGTAGCCTTGGGTGCAAGAGGACAGGACGGGTGGATGACAGCCTTGACCAGGAAACTCATCCCCTCATCATACTTCGCCAATAAAATCTTCAGTTGTAGAGTCAGCCTAAAAGCAGACAACCTTCATATATAAATATTGGGGACAGGTGTAGACGTAAAGTTAAGGGTGTTGCTAGATGCAGAATGTAACTTTGAAATCGAGCAACAAAGCTGCAAGGATTATGCAGAGAAACAGTTCCAAATGTGTCGGATCAACGGTAAGAAAAACTAACGGCATCATCACATGCGCATTAAAACTTTCCTAGCATAAATCGATGTTAACCGAGTTGTCCCCATTTTCAATTAACCTCTCTCCCTGAGCCAAAAACAATGCATGTCAAGACATATACATTTACAGACACTACCCCCTCTGGGATTGTCATCAGGGGGTAGTGTCTGAAAAACTTCTACCTCTTAACCAACAAGTAGAAGAATGGGACAAGTCATGTGACTGATGTGAGCACAGGAAAAAAAAATAGGTCGCTCATGGGAGATAATCCCTGTGGCAATCCTTACAGTGGGCCCTAACACTAGGCAAGCTTAGTCGCCCATCAGATCTAGACTGGCACAGGTACATCATAGCTTACAGCATTTAGGTCAGTCTTGTTCGTCCTCACAAGTGACTGAAATAGTGACTGAAATGGTGACAGACTTGGGCCATAGTGGTGGTAATGTCTGAAAATGTATTTGTTTTCTGAAACTTAATTGTGTGGTTGCCATGGATCGCTTTTGATTCAGCAAAACTCAAAACAGGTTAGTTGTTTACAGAGATAACTCTGTTGACCTCCATTTACATTGGTTTTAATGCAAGTGCAAATATGCAATAAATGTTCCTTACCGTCAATCCGACACATACTGTATAGAGCTGTTTCTCTCTGTAATTCTTGCAACTGCAATGCTTGATTTCACAGTTACATTCTGCAACTAAGGGCATTGCTAGTTCGAGTACGCTGTTATTCGAATACACCATATTCATGGCTGCTGTGGTGGAATATTTCTCAATATTTCTACATTGAACTCAGTGTACTCGGACTAGGGTATTGCCAGCCCACTGTCTGCCATAGGCCTGACAAAGTGTTCATTAATTGTGAAAAGCAGTCTTCAATGAAATGGTGTAACATTCACTACTACGACACCAATACATCGCCCTAAACTGTTTACCTACCAACATTGAGCGAAGAGTTTACTCTCTCAGCTGTCTCTTGGGCGATTGAATCACAATTCAAATGCTCGAACATGAACACAAAAATTAGGATAGAAATTTTGTAATGTGTTGTTTGCGCCTTATTACAACAAAGTCAACTTAGGAGATTTCAAAACATTATCATTAGCATTGCAACAATTTATCATGCCAAATAATTCCCGTCTCGAAAATTGGACCCTGCGTAAAGACAAGGCTGAGCTATCACATAATCTGATATAATACACTTAAAAGATATTATACTGTTTTCACTATTGAATCATCATACGCTAAACACAACAAGCTCGCAAAACTTTACAAACCTGACGTCTGGACAGGGGGAAATCTGGAAGTTTGTCAAACATTTTGGCTTTTTTCAGCTGTCATTTGGTTGACATTTCCCGCCAGCGCTGTTGGGCATCATTTAAAGGGAGACAACTTGAACTTTCATCAGTTTCGTAAACCTATCGCGATAAAAACCTGTTTAGCTCAAAGTGAACTTTGCCCAGATTATGTATATAGTTGTCGCTTGTTATTTTAGTTGTTCACTGTTTCTTGAAGGACAATGTTGTATTGGATTGCTACGTCTGTTTCATTATTTCTTCTGGCCAGATGGATTTTAGGTGGTGACCCAAGGCCTGTTAATGGGGTGTACTCTCTTCCCGGTACTTGGTACCCTATCAAGTATGCCTTGTTTCGCCTGTTGATGCAGTTACGTCGGCGTCAGAATGCCTCTAAAGCAGAAGTGACGTCGGGTGATGGCGCCGGTTACGGCATGAGGTCCAGATCAAGTCCCGGTGATATGGACAAGCCACAGGACCTGTCCCCAGAACACCCACTTGTTAGTACATGCATGTACACTAAATTGGGCAGGAGAATTATTGTACATGCCATATAGTTTACAAGTAGCGGATGTAAATGTACAGGGCCCACCTCTATAGAATGTGTTAAATTGCTGCCTATAGATATATAGACCACTTAATGGTAACATTTGCAGAAATGACAGACATACAGCTGTAGGGGTCATATCAGCACATCCTTGTACTTAAATATATACATTTTTCACGGTGTCTGTATAATGATCTTAGTAATTCAACCATAATAAAATGTAAAATGCAATTTTTATAAATAAAAAAAAATGTATTGTCTCTATTAGTATTCCAAAATTTTAGATTTCAATATTTTGTTATACCGGTTATTAAAAAACCAAAATTCACAGGTCTTTTAAGTTCTCTACCATTTGTATTTTAACAAGGCAGTTGATGCTGTGTACTTCAATGGTGGTGACAGGAATGGGACCTACCTAGTGGCGGCTACAGCACGCAGACATAATAATATTGTACAGACAATCCTATTGATCAGGGTATGTATAGGAGATTTGAAGACATTTCATACCTGCAAAGATTTGTCCAGAGTTTGAAATGAGACGGTTTTATTTCCATTTTTCTCCCATTTTCCTATTATATCTCTCCCATGTTAATTTTGTCAAAACAGGGCGTCTTAAAGAGATTGAGACACCCCCCTGGCTAAACCTATGCATACCAGTAATGCTGATACATATACTGATAGATCTGTGAGAATGCATGTCCTTGACTCTGGTCTCCAAGAGATTTATTTCCAGTTAAACCAACATGGGCATGAAGATATAGATGTATTTCTATATGGTCACCTGTCTGAAAGCACAATCAGACAGCTATAAATATTGATCTATCCATGAGTTAATTCCCTTTATCCATGAACATGAATAAAGTCAATTTATTTATTTATTTGATTAGAGTTTTATGTCATACTGTAGAGTATTTCACTTACATGTCGGCTGCAATAATTTTGATTTTAGGAAACCAGGCTGTACCCGGGGGAAACCCACGGCTATCAACAGGCTGCTGGTAGACCCTCCCAATGTGCATTGTCACTTAAATATAAATGAGATGATATTTCCATTAATGTAATTAGTAATCATCATCACACTGAGTACATAAAGTCAGGTGAGACTATGTATGTATGTATGTATATATATATATATATATATATATATATATATATATATATATATATGTATGTATATATATATGTATAGTCTTTATGCGTAGTCACTATGATGGCAGTTTGTAGTCATTTAGTGTAGTCGCTAATGGGGGAGTATGTATAGTCTTTGTGTGTGGTCACTAAGATGGAAGTATGTAATCATTTAATGTGGTCTCTATGATGGGAGTATGTAGTCTTTGAATGTAGTCACTGTGATGGAAGTTTGTAGTCATTTAGTGTAGCCGCTAATGTGGGAGTATGTATAGTCTTTGTGTGTGGTCACTAAGATAGGGGGATGTAGTCCTACAGTGTGGTTACTAAGATGGGAGTATGTAGTACTTGGGTGTAGTCACTAAGATGGGGGTTGGTTGTCATTGGATCTAGTCACTAAGATGGGGGTATGTAGTCCTACAGTGTGGTCACGAAGATGAGGGTATGTAGCCCTGGGGTGTATTCACTAAGATGGAAGTATGTAATCCTGGGGTGTATTCACTAAGATGGTAGTATGTAGCCCTTAGATCTAGTCACTAAGATGGGGGTATGTAGTCCTGGGGTGTGTTCACTAAGATGGGGGTATGTAGTCCTGGGGTGTGTTCACTAAGATGGGGGTATGTAGTCCTGGGGTGTATTCACTAAGATGGGGGTATGTAGTCCTGGGGTGTGTTCACTAAGATAGGGGTATGTAGTCCTGGGGTGTGTTCACTAAGATGGGGGTATGTAGTCCTGGGGTGTATTCACTAAGATGGGGATATGTAGTTATTGGGTGTATTCACTAAGATGGGAGAATGTAGTCCTACAGTGTGGTCATTAAGATGGGAGAGAATATAGTCCTAGGGGGTAGTCACTAAGATGGAAGTTTGTAGTCCTAGGGGGTAGTCAGTAAGATGGAAGTATGCAGTCCTTGTTTGTTGTCACTGAGATGGAAGTTTGTAGTCCTAGGGATGGGAGTATGTAGTCCCATGTGTAGTCAGTAAGATGGGAGTTTGTAGTCCCACTGGGTGAGAATACATGTATGATCAAGATTAATGTGGGATAAGTTTATATTCCCATGCTCAGTTCATTATCATGATAATGTGATTGATCATTAATCTGGGAGTATATACTTCCATGTCCTTTGGATAAGGTTATCACGATGGGGTTATCATGATGGGGTTATCAAGAGGGGGTTATCGCAATGGGGTTACCATGATGGGGTTATTATGCCCTAAGTTACATTCATATATTAATGGCAACGAACCAAGTAGAATAACTGCAACACACCACACAGGAAATTGTATAAAAAATTTAATGATTTTTTCAATATTTTTTTGTAATTTTATTTATTTATTTATGTATGTATTTATTTTTGTCGTTGACATGAAAGATCCCTGATGTTGGCCTGTTGGAGTTCCCTACTCTGCCAGAAACTAACCTAGAGGGAACACATCCTGGTGAGTTTGCTGCTGGAGGGCTGAAGTTGGAAGCCGTGGAGCCTATGAAAACATGGAAACTCACATTCAGTGGAAAACTTAGGTATAGTGCGATTGCCATGGTATAACTGGACGTAGGAGAATAGTGCTGCCAATGAAAATTTGGAAACTCACATTCAGTGGAAAACTTGGGTATAGTGTGATTGCCATGGTACAACTTGATGTAGGAGAATAGATTGCCAGTGAAAACATGGAAACTCACATTCAATGGAAAACTTAGGTATAGTGTGATTGCCATGGTACAACTTGACGTAGGAGAATAGTGCTGCCAATGAAAACATGGAAACTCACATTCAATGGAAAACTTGGGTATAGTATGATTGCCACGGTACAACTTGACGTAGGAGAATAGTGCCAGAGCTTGGATAATTGACAACCAGTGCGTGTTTGCAGAAAACAAAGACAAGAACCTTCTGGTTTGCCCAAGCTTTAGGGTGCTAAGAAACTTTATCCTAGCCCTTGAAAAGTTTTTAGTGATTTAGGTTCCACGTTTTTATGTTTAATTTGAAGATGGTCATAATAGAAGCACCGAGCCTTCAGTATGGTTCTAAGACATGTCTCAGACCGTTTCGGTGGCCTAACGGTTAGATCGTCCGCCTCCAAATCGTGAGACCTTGCTGGAATCAAACTTTAAAATTGGTACTCGTCGCTTGGGGCTTTGCACTGAGAGGTTAGAGCTAAGAAACAGGAGTGGTTGGCCCGATGTTAGTATAATGTGACTGGATCAGAGGGTAGGGTGTCATGTCTGGTGTTTTCCGCATGGTACTTTTGCGGCTGCTCTTTGGCGAAATGGACTCAGTAGAGCCAAAGGAAGACACAGTATATATGGACATACTTGATGATTTCTCGTTGTCATATGACTAAAAAAGTACGTAGACGACGTAAAAACCCAAGCATACGTGCTTGTACAATGACATGTCTCTTAGATTGAGGGCTCAGTCGTTTTATCCAGTACCATTCCGTTATAGAAATTATATTTACAGTTTCCTTGAAGTATTTGTATATAGAGAATCTTTTGAAATAAATTTATAGCTGTGACTTCAGTAGGTAAATAAATTAAGAGCGAAATTTGTCAAAGCTAAGGTTATTTATTCCATGAATAAATGAGTTTTCTAAAACGTAAAACGTAAAACACCGATCAAATAATAAATAAATACCTATTAAGAGTGATATTCTTGAGGAGGGCGTAAAACACCGATCAAATAATAAATCAGTACCTATTCAGAGTGATGTTCTTGAGGAGGGCGTAAAACACCGATCAAATAATAAATCAATACCTATTCAGAGTGATGTTCTTGAGTACGGCGTAAAACACCGATCAAATAATAAATTAATACCTATTCAGAGTGATATTCTTGAGGAGGGCGTAAAACACCGATCAAATAATAAATCAATACCTATTCAGAGTGATGTTCTTGAGGAGGGCGTAAAACACCGATCAAATAATAAATCAATACCTATTCAGAGAGATATTCTTGAGGAGGGCGTAAAACACCGATCAAATAATAAATCAATACCTATTCAGAGTAATACTGCACGAAAGGCATCGGGTGTGTAAAGCTTTTCCTTACTTTTTTGGCTTGATATGTAATTACAAGTCACGTTTTTGCCTTTTGTAACAATACCGGTATTAATGTGCTCGTGGATTTTTTTGTTTGCCATATTTTGTAAAATAGTGTCTTTTCTTAACAAAAATTCAAAATGTGTGGATAATTTAATGTTTTCACATTTTTGACACAGGTTGCAAAGAACAATGGAGCTATTGGAGGTAAAATTTTCGCTGGATTGGACGGCCCTCACCAAATATTTCGACTTTGACACGGATTTACACCCAGCTGTGATGTGTGACGCCATCGCTCGGGAAAAGTGGTCAAGGCAGTTCTTTGACACTTTAAAGCGGTATGATTTTTTTCCCTTGAAATCGTAAGGATGAGTTATAAATGGTATATTTTTCATTTTTTATGGTAAAGTCTCCTTCAGTGCTTTTCTCACCTGGGCTAAATTCTCTTTGTTGTCACCTCCAGTACTTTAGTTACTTGACCAAAGAGTGTGTTGATGCTTGCCTCAGGGCAGCCAAGACATCACTGCAAAACTATGAATAGGGTGTGGATGTCTCATAGTACTTCTGATACTACATGTACCAGTTAGAGTATAGGATCTCTCTCATGAGCAAACAGCTTTATCAAGTCAGTGACGGAAAGTTGCCTGGCTCTTTGCAAAGTGGAGTGCGTAATTTCAGCACACTAAAACGCACTGCAGGATGTGTTGGATGTTTTTCAAACCAAAGCTTGTGTTGTATATAATCGCTCGAAACCAAGTCATGAGATAAAAGTTTATGAATGAAGAAGCTTTATAAAATTATTGCGCACAATATGATGACAGTGGATCTTTGCCATTTTGTTTCAGGTCCCATCAGACGCATTATGAGCAGTTTGGAGAGATAACTGGAAATATTGACATTGAGAAACATGGTATCCGGAATGTGAAGTTACAAGGCGTTCGGGATCATTCTTATGGTAACCTAATGTCCCCAAATTTGTGTCAGTCTAAAAATATAAACAAAAAGCAAATAGAATTACCTGCGTGTACATGTAGTTCTGCAGCTATCATTACCAGGTATAAATATTCACATAATGCTGTTCAACATGGCAGTATGTATTGGTACACACTTGGAAGCGGCTTTAAGTCAGAATGTTTGTCAGGTACCTGCAAAAAGTCGGTGATTTACTCCCTGCATCCTAAACTTGACCACCGTCACAGAGGTTTTCGGTTTTAACCAACCAACGAACTTTCAGGTTGAAACTGTCTGAATTTGACCTTAAACATCAGTAAAATAAACATTAAAAATGATTTCTGTTTCCTTTCACAGGAAATAAACGTGACTGGTCGAGTTTCCATAGATACATCCTGCAGTATGCATATATGGAAGATGGGACTTCAGTTTGCTTTGGGGCGATTTGCATACCGAATCTCATGTCTAGGTAAACTGCAGTAACATCCATATGTGATAAAAAATAAATCAGTAATTAGCAACATATATCGCCATGGTAAATGCGCTTGACCCAATACTGTGGCAGCTGTGGAGTAAAGGGCCGCTGCTGAGAAGCAGACATACTGAATTTATCTTTAAATCCTACGCGAACTGGAGACGTGGCCGATGATCCAAGTATTGCCTTTATAGCCTCTCTTGTTTCAAAAACCTCATGGTTGCCGTCGGCTCAGTTACCTTAGCACTTTGACACTTACATCTTGTTATTACTATAGGGAGATTCGAGGCACTAACTTGGCTTTTATTCGGTAGAACACAGACGAGTTACGGGATCAATTCCAGCCTTGGAAAGAGCCAGAACTTGTGCGTTCTCCCGCTGTCACAGTGCATAGAGCCTTGGGGGCAATAAGCTGTCAACGTCGCTCGAATGACTTTTTTGGCATTCTAGCATTTGTTGTAAATCACGTGTTTCCCAGCAGTATGGTGTACATATTATTGTACATGACACGATCGGCAGTAACTTGCCAAAAGTCGGTGGTTTACGCCGGGCATGTGATTTATGGCGTTAAACATTAATAGTTAAATAAATAATGGGGCCATAGTGGCCTAGTGGTTAGCGTGCCAGAACGGCGTAATGGCCAAGGAGCCCCTCACCAATGTGGTCGCTGTGAGTTCAAGCCCAGCTAATGCTGATTCCTCTTTCCTCCAATACGTGGAAAGGTCTGGCAGCAACCTGCATGCAGGTTGTCTTGGGCTTCTCATCGGGTTCTACCCAGATTCCTCCCACCATAATGATGGCCGACGTCGTAAAAGTGAAATATTTTTGAGGACTTCATAATACACCAGTCAAATAAATAAATCAATATTTTTAAAGACTGTCCACTTTTTCTCTATAAATGGCGAGGCCGTGTGTAGCTTTGTGTGCGTCCTTCAGTAAGTGTGTCCTTGTATACCCCAGGTTAGTTATATTCATTTATTTACTTATTATATTGGTGTTTTACGCCGAATATTTCACTTATACGGCGGCGACCGGCATTATGGTGGCAGAGCCCGGGGGAAACCCACGACCATCCGCAGGTTGTTACCAGACCTTCCCACGTACGGCCGGAGAGGACAGGTTAGTTATAGGATTACGGTTCTGCATCATACTAATTATTTATCAACAGGTTAATTGTGGGTTACGTATTTCAACCAGATGGCAGAATGGACGCTGTATCCTCTACAGATTTCGAGTTCTACACCATGGGAGACGATGGTCACCCGCCTAAAGAGTTTAGTTTAAACTTTACAGCAGGTAGGTTAACATTTGTGACAAAACTTTAAAAAATATGCTTGTCTTCAAGGGAAATTTCTAGCCATGTACATGTATCGTGACAAATACGCCATGCAGTCTTGAAGTCAAGTAGTTTTGATCTAAAAAGTTTACCTTTCAATGCAAGCCAAGTTTTAGGTCTATATACGCCTTTGGCATGCCCACGTAGTTTCTGTGTTGTTATTGACTGAGAGGTAGCACAAGAGAAAAAGATTTGGAGATACTAAAGGTGGTAAATGCTCTTCATTACTATATACTAATGCTATATGCTTTGTGTCATTCTGTTGGTAGGACATATAATGTATCCGAAACTATTTACCTCTGCAGATTGATGTAAAAGTCTATACTCATATTATGTACGTATATACAGAATTTTTTGCTCAACACAAATACGGAAGAAGGTCTTTAAAATCGCCTTTATGACTGAATCCTCATAGCAAAATTTTACATGAATGGTCAAACTAAAACTTTACATGCTTGAATCGCCACACCAAATCTTTACGTGAACCGTCAACACCATATATCAACAGTTTATAGATATTCGCATACAAATTGGGGGTACAAATTGTGCCCCCCCCCCCCCCCACCCTTTTGGATGATTTTTTATACGACTATATACAGAAACTATTAAGGAGTAATCATCAGTAGGCCCGATTATTCCTTAAACGCTATATTGATGATCTGCTAGATTTAAACAATCCATATACAGCAAGGGCTGTGAAAGACCAAAACCAAGACTTTACGACGAGAGTGATAGTTTCAATTTTGACATTGTAAATTACCTTTGCATGTATTACATGAATCTTTTAGGTGAATGTTGATAAAAGAAGCAGCTTCGAGCCTGTAGTCTTGTCACGTTTTTCATGATGGTATAAACTTAAGCCTGTATCGGTGGCCTATAAGGCGTTGTGGAAACTTTCGCGAATTAAACATTATAAGTCACTTGTTTTACCGGTTGTGTGTAGTTTGGTTGGTCTGGTAATATGCCACAGGTAGGGACCACTACTGCCTGAAGGGGAGCCAAGTACTGGCGCCTGTGTTCTTCATGGGTACGGACTGGGACGCTAAGATCCATGAACGAATGTGCACATTTACTCTGAATGGCCTGCCAGGCTGGGGAATAAGCGAATGGGATTACAGGTAAAGTCTTCGTTTAGGAACCTGTTTTCGCTGAACAATCATGATTAACTTGAGCCGCCCATGTCTCAAAATCTCTTTTATAGCAGTCACACATTCACGAGCTTCTTAAATCGCATTGACACTATTGATGCAACATTTTAAATCGTATAAGTGACATTTGTATAGACCATTGTTTGTTGCGTATTTGTTTTCCACTAGACAGGACGCCATGCTTGGTTGCAGTCGAGGCGCCTAATGGAAATCGACCTCTGATTATAAATGTGGAACACATGGGCCATGCACTTTCAAATTGTGAAAGCACTTTGCTTTATGTGGTGATTTAACGTAGAGAACCCAGTTCCGAAAAACCATTATCACAAGAAAATTGCCTCCAGAAGGTATATGAAAATGTCCCCTCACTCACATGATCTTTTCAAGAAATGTCTTCTGGGTTTCTCTCGTATTTTATGTTGTCTTTGTAGATAAACTGATTTATTTATTTGTTTGATTGGTGTTATACGCCGTACCCAGAATATTTTTACTTATACGACGGCGGCCAGCATTATGGTGAGAGGAATCCGGGCAGAGCCGGGGGGAAACCCACGACCATCCGCTTTCTGGCGGACCTTCCCACGTACGACCGGAGAGGAAGCTAGCACGAGCTGGGCTTGAACTCACAGCGGTGAGAGACTCCTGGGTCGTTAGGCTGCGCTAGCGCGCTAACCAACTGAGCCACGGAGGCCCTTAACTGATTTTGTTTGTACCGGTACCATATATGACTAAATCAAAGAATAGACAGTGAGGTACAGATAGATATAGACGGACAGGTACTGTATCCAAGCCAGTAGAGTTTTACATTAATTAGTAAATGATCGAAAGAAAACATCAGAAAACATGAGTCGTTAGTTTACATAAAAATTATGATGGTCATTTAGCGGGAGCCGTTGTGCAATGTTCGTAAGTTTGTTGGCATTCATACAGTATATTGTACATTAGAAAGTTCGTCAAGTACGTGATTTCCTGGACCGTGGTCATACTCTCTACAGCGCTCAGACTGCTCTCTACGCGCGGTTTAGATCACTCTCACTACCTAACAAGGAAGGCTTGTTTAGGCTTAGCTTCACCACTGATGCATGTCCTTTCGCGCGCCTATAATCAGCATTCATCAATGAAAAGTATATTTTTCTTTAGTCTGAGATCACTTCACCATACAATCAAACATACATGAAATCACTGAAACTGTGCTAGAATGTTAATTTTATATGCACATATATAACTGTGTCGTTCAGTGGTTTCATTTACATTTCAGGAACCCGCTTGGAAAGGCCGTGGCCCACCAGCAAGATGTGAAGGATTAAACGTTAATACATTGTAAGTGATGTGCACGTAATCCAAGTTCTGCACGTGTACAAGTTCTGCACATATTAGTTTTTCCATATTGAACAATATTTGCTGTATAGCAGCCGTCACTGTACAGCTACTAAAAGAATTCCATCTATGTTTGTCCTGTTTCATTTGAATGACTTACGTTGTACATTTATCACAGATAACAGGTTGACATTACAAGTGGAACCTTGTGAATCAGGGCTTCCCACGAAAACAAAACAGACAAAGCGAAGCACGTATAAGCAAATACGACAGCTACCATGCAGGCATTAGTCGCTGTATTAATGATGTGGTTTATTCAGGGTAGGTCTATCCTGTATATTATTACCAGTAGCTGTATTCATAGCAGGGGTCACTTTCTCAAACTTTATAAGTAATACTTCTGGTGATGTTATATGTACACGGAATTGTCTATCTAAACTATATATACGAGGAAAGGTACGAAATTCTGATTTAGGAATTTTTGGGAAAGTATTCCCTGTTCTTTATTTTATCTGTGAGCACACATTCACTGTGAGCTACCGTTAATTGAGGTGTACCTTCCCTCTGACTGAGACCAATACATATATCGCCTAAACGTTCTGTAAATCAACCTGACACATTCTGGTATGTGATGATTTGAAGAAGTGGTCTAAGTTTCTGAATAAAGATCAAAAGAATATGGGTCATGTTTCTGTATTTTAAGACTGGGAATGTGCGCAAATAAAGTTTTTTGTCCGAAACGCTGGTGTCTTAATTGCCAACGAGGAATTCAGCTTCATTAGAATATCAGACTATTTACCGCGAACCCTCTAGCAAATGCCACAACATATCTTTCGTTGAAAAGTTCTAAATCAGCGAGCTTGTAATTTCTATGAGATAATACAAGAAAATGAAGTCAGGAACGAAGATTATAGTTTTAGAGATAATAAAGAAAGTTATGACCCCACACCGCGAAAAAGAAAATCATTTTTCAGACAAATATATCTCTCTATTTATACATTTTCATCAATGAACTCATTGGCAATAAGTGCCAAAAAAGCGCCCCACCATTTGGGCTTTTCTTCCCAAGCAGATGTTTTGACACCTGTTACCGTTGACGTCATAACAGTTCTTAATTTCTGGGTGGACAGCTTGGACCTTAGAAAAACCTTAGAAAAACTGTAGTTTAGTAGCTAATTTTGCCCTCCAAGAAGATAGCTAAGAAGAGTTTTTGTACTTTTCTATGTTAGGACACATCCTAAACTGCATATTAAGAAATGAAAAGCAAACGTTTCATTTGTCCTTTAAGCCTTCAGCTCTAAATTTCGTTGCGGACGGTCTTCCGGGACTATTTTGTGCCTAAAACGTTTCTCCAGGCTTCAGCTCGCAAAGCTCGTTTATGTGCTAAAAGAACCAAATCGTCGTAACGTCGCAGGACAACCGTGCGGTCGCCAAACGTCAATTGACGACCACAAATGACGTTTCTGGATTCTTGACTGTCAGCGTAAAGCATCCATCTGTTGGTTAAAGTTTCGCTTTGCACTCGTCGGTATTCGAACTGGATTGATGTTATCTTTGCCCCCTCGCAGAATATTAAGACTTTATCCAGGGCCTTCTTGAG